>NC_142601.1:20215781-20515781 GCF_041222555.1 Hakea prostrata | reverse complement strand
ATATATAATTTTATAACACTAATTAAATAGAAATAGAAATTATATTTGCCTTTTCTGGCGATACTGCATATTCAGTTGCTGAACAATCAACAATACTTTTGATTGCATCAAATACTATAATTGTTATTGTCCTTGTAGAATCTATCACTCTAAATCTTTCCATAAACCTGCAGATGAACAATTTACTATTAATTAATAAATCACAATATAATTTTTTATTAATAGAAATTAAAGTTTAGAATCTTACTATGATGTGTATTCCGTATTGTTGTTTCCACATTTTTCACAAGTTGCTTATTTTGCTTTAAAATGTATCCTTTTTATTTGCAAGATTTGCAGGCATGATACCATGGTTCTGGGTTTTCGATTGTTTGTATTATGCGTTTAATATACAAATAACATCCCTCCTGTAAAAGTACATATTTTAGTGGTATTAAGAAATATAAGGATGTAAATTATAATATAATATTGTAATAAATTTTACGACTAAAATAAATTAAAAAAATACATTTGATATCTATAAATTTATCTTAAAAGAATCTATTGAGTCTCCAAATGCATCTTCCACTGTTATATGTTTTGCATCCTTATATGTTTGTTCAGTTGGTTTGTCATTGTAAACTTTCATAAAACCAGCATCTGATTGTAACCTGTAACATAAAAGTTTTGTAAGAAATGTTATTAAACAAGTTAAAATATAATTAAAACACTTATTATTTTCTTAGTTTTTCAACTTCATGGATTTTCGGATTGATATTTATCATTGTAAATGTCATTGTACTTAATGAAAATCCTAAAAAACATATATAAATATTATTATATTATAATTTTTCAATAAAAATTTTAAAAGTCATAAATTATTTTTACCTTTATAAGAATATTCTATTACAGAGGAGAAAGCCACAATTGAAAATTCCGATGTAGTCTCTAGTAGTTCACTTCCTTCTTTTGTAGCATATTCACCCCACAACGTTAACATTATAGGTTCAGACCTAATAATAAACAATAAAAATAAATAAGGTTAGTATTAATTATTATAAATAATTATATAAAATAATTAATAATGAATAAAAACTTACTTCATGCTCATAGTTTGAATTTCTCTTTCCTTTTTTTTTTTCTCTCTCTTTCTTTCTTTCTTTCTTTTCTCCATTGTTTGTGTTGTGATTATTGTAGCCAAAGGTTTAACATCGACTACAATACCAATGACGTCTGAAAAATTAGAAGAAAAATAAATGACAATTGTAGTGAATTTATTTAATAGTTGAATAATAAAAAATATTTAAATTAAAGATAAAGTATAAGTACTTACCAAACACTTGTTTCTCTTTGATATCAATTGTGGTCTTCAAATCAACAAGATCAATGAAGTTGTAAATATTTATCCTGGTTTCTTCATCTTGTTCCTAAACTTCTTGTATAACCGAAGTATTGTTTAACAGGATTTCATATAATTTATTGACAATACTGAAAGCTGGATTTATCGATTTTACCATTCCAGAACTTATACAATATGATTTTTCAGGAATAAGTTTTTCGTCAAACTTACAACAATGTCGTTAAACATGACTGCCTGAATTTTGGTACCCTGAAAAAAAAAAATCAATTATTTGAGTAAACATTTTATCATAAAAAAAATTTTTGCCTTTTAACTATTACATACCTCATCATCAATCAAAACCAACTTTTGTACTTTTCCAGTCCCTTTACTGTTTTTATAATGTTTAGCCGGACTTTTTTGCAATAATACAATCTTTATTTTCCAGTTAGTCTCATAACTTGTCAAATGATTTATTTTAACATTGTCCACCATATATCCTACAAAAAAAAGAAAGAAAAAGGAATGACATTTATACCCATTATACTACCTTTAAAAATTGTTCTCAATAATGGGGGGGGGGGAAATAGTGACATTTCACATGTGGGAAGAGAAAAAACTAAAGAAAAATAAAGAAATTAGTATAAAAAACACTATTCCTAGATCCCTAATCATGAAATCCGAAGCAAAATCATTCGGTTCGAGGATGGGAGAATCTAGAAAGTTAAGCAAACAGAAAACATACATGAACACTCACACTCACGTTTCTATAACCTAGCTATTACTGAGTATTTTTGTTAACTGAAATAACTTTACAATGTAGAATCAAATACAGTTTAATATAGAAGTTAACAACACAACAGAGACAGAGAGGGTGTTTAAAAAAAGAATAGAAGAGATACCTGGAGATAAAGAAGCAGTAGTTGCGAAGCAGGGCAAGATTCGCAGCAGTTGCAGCAAAGCAGAGCAGAATTCGCAGCAGGTCCAATCGAGATACTGGAGAATGAAGAAGTAGAAACTGAAGGGAACTAAAGGTAACTACTTATAGGGAGATCACCGAGTTAGAGGAGGAGTGAACTTCTATTTTGACGCAAACACATATTTTGGGAATGTAGAGTTCAACTAGAAATTGGATTTCATGAGTTTCCATATATATCCAAATATATATATTGCAGAAGTTGAACTGAGAAATATTTTAATACCTTTTATGTCCTTCGATATACAAATCCGCTAACGCGGAAACCCATATTGTTTCAATAACGAAAAGCCCAACCCATGCAAGCCCGAGCCCAAGCCCAAGTGAGAATGGATTAAGGCCCACAGTAAACTTTGACTGCAGAACCCAAATCCATTACAATCAGGTTGGGCTGTTTCTGAAAATGAACTGGGAACCTTAGCTTTCAAAGCCAATTTCCATGACCCATGAGATAATGATCCAATACCCAATCCATGGTCTTTCTTCTCTTCTTCTTCTTTTTTTTTTTTTTAATCTGAGGTTCATCGGGCTAGCTTGTGCTAGCCACGATTACATCCTCAAGGTAGCTTTTTTCATATATTAATGCAAAAATTAAATGTTTACTTATATAATGCCGCCGAATGAGTGGTTTTTCTTGAATTTGTTCTCATTCTCGTGCAAACTTATATAATACTACTGTTTGAGTTCTATTATGAGTTGTGTTCATATTAGGAATCCTCAACCCATTGTGTTTCTTTATTAGACTTTGTTTATTATTTTTTTTCAAGATATTCTCATAGGACAGGATTGAGATGAATCTGTTTCCCTCCATTATAGATATTTACATGCTTTTAATTAAAAAATATTTTGCTTCTTTGTATTGAATATTGGAAATTAAGGTATGTACTGATGTTGTACTCTAGTGGTTCAAAAGCTCAGTTTAGGTTGGAACTTAAAATTGCAAAGATTTTGTTATCTTATCAGTAATTTATTATTTATCAAAGGACATCGTTATCCATAAGTTGAACACCAGGATGCCTATCCAAGACATTAAGGCAGGGTCTTACTTTTAATATGTTTTCATTTCTATGTTAACTTAAACACAAGGATTTTAATAGTGGTTCACAATACACTTTCTCATAGCGCGAGTTTATTTTCCTCCACTTCAAAGTATTAACTCCATCTAAAATTGATTTATATTGTCTGCAATATAGTCTCATGTGGCATCATGTGAAAAAATTATTATAATCGGACAATTAGAATTCTTTTAGGATCTGTCTATCACGGAACCATTAATGGAGACCTAGCTACTATTGAAAAGATCAATGGAGATGTCTCTAAAGAAATCAATTTACTCTCCAAGATCAACCATATCAATATTATCAGGCTTTCAGGTGTGTGTTTCAGAGAGGGGCATTGGTATTTTGTTTATGAGTATGCCATGAATGGACCTCTAAGTAATTGGCTCCGAGGCAACATGAGCAACACAAAGGTTTTAAGCTGGACACAACGCCATCATTTAGCATTGGATGTGTTCATGGGGCTTAATTATCTTCATATCTATACCAACCCTTATCATATCCACAAATCCACAAAGATATAAAAAGCAGCAATATTCTTCTGGACAACAATTTCAGGCCTAAGATGGCCAAAATTAAGATTTGATGTTGTAAGCAGGAAGAGAAAATTAAGAGTGGGCCAGGGGCGGGGGAAAAAAATAGAAAAGAATTACAACATCAAATCATACGAAAAAAGAAAACGATAAAAAATCAACCTAAAGCACCTATAGGATCTGTCACCATTCCCTTACCCAGTACAAGATGCCCCAAGAAAGCCAAACTCCCGAGCAAAAGCAGCAAAAACTGAAGGAGACAATGCAATTTAACAACAGCTCTCTGTGCAATTCTTTTGTTGCCCCACAACTTTCTCAGCACAAGCACATCCCGGCCCGACCATTTTTTCTTTTTCTTTTTTGAGGTGAACAGGCAGTAGATGAACTCTGGTGTATTGGTGGTACAAGATTATTGATCCCATGTAGCAATTTACATTGCCTTTCCTATAACTGTTTCCTTTCTTTGTCTCCCTTCAACACCCCATGATAAGCAGGCCTTGGAGGCCTTCCAACGGCTTCTAGTAACCTACTAAACACCAATTTCACAGGGATGCAAGTAACTGTAGTCAACCCAGTTTCTACTGGTTTGATCAGCCCCACCATGTTACTCTTAGTTGCATGCTTAAGGTTGCCATCATGATTTCAACAAAAGGATCCATTAGAGAATTTTCCATCTACTGCCTCCATGGGCCTCTTGGTTAAATTCTGAATGTTCCTTTTCCCTTTCTATTGCCATTTTGATACCCCTACATCGGTAGCAACAGTTGTAGTCTGGTTAAGCTCCTCACTGCTCATGCTTTCTGATTGACCTTGAACTCGAAAACCATCAGTGCTCCTGTATCTACCAGAACTCGGTTCCATGGGTTGTACTTGAGAATTGGTACCTGAATATACAGTTGTCTCTCCGTCTGGAACAGGTTCCAGGTAATTCCCCCCAAGATTGTCAGATTCCACATCTTCCATCGATTCATCAGAAGTGCTTCCTTTTGACAAAGAACCAGGGGGAGGGTGACAATTATCCATTTCAAATTGTGTCTATGACATCTGCTGCATCTGGTCTGGAGAAGGGTGACAAAGAACCATTGCTTCTCTAAGGTTCATGAATTGGTTGCAAAAGGAAGAACTATCACTATGAGAAATCAAAAACCCTAAAATATATGATAAGTTCACCTAAGAAGAGATTGAGAGAGATTGGAAGAGATTAATACCTTGAAAACACTTGACAGCCCGCTTTATTTTCTTGGCACATCCTTCGCAATGCATGAAGAAGAACCATCACTATCAGAAATCAGAAACCCTAAAATATATGATAAGTTCACCTAAGAAGAGATTAAGAGAGATTGGGAGAGGAGATTGAGAGAGATTAATAGCTTGAAAACACTTGACAGCCCACTTTATTTTCTTAGCACATCCTTTGCAATGCATGTCGACCTTCAAAACCGCCATTATCGACCCATCTTCCTTCTTCCCCCATCGTCCTTCTTCTCACCATTGTTCGGCTTCTCTGCAATGAGAGAACAAATACATAGATTCAGAGAGATCGAGAGGGATTCAGAGCGAGATTCAAAGAGAGTTCGAGAGGGAGAGGGATATAGAGAGCGAGAGACTGAGATTGAGAGAGTTGTGATTTAGAGAGAGATTCAGAGAGAGTTAGAGAGGGAGAGGGATATAGAGAGCGACAGACTTTGAGAGAGATTGAAAGTGGTCGAGAGAGAAATCGGGATTAAAATTATGGATAAATTAATAATAATTCATGACTAAAATGTCCAAATTATCCTTGCAAAAATAAATAAATAAATAACAAATAGTACAACATTATTCGTATTTAGAAAAATAATAAGGACATAAAATGACAGAAAAAGATTTGCGAAAAAGGTAGAGTACATGCTTATATATATACTAGTAATGACGCACGTGTGAAATGTTCTCTAATATAATTTTTTTTCTTTTATCTTTAAACTTTCTTTCTACAATTTTATTCCTATTAATGGAAATTTAAATATCGTTTAGAATTTCAACTATCAATTTTATTATATATATAATCATAATTATTTTATTTTATTTTTGAATTCCTAAACTTTCTCACAAAGTTTCCATTCCTATTAATAGCAATTTTAAGTTTTATTAGTTGGATGTTTAAATATGTTTAAATTTCTGCCATTAGTATTATTATTTATAATTATAATCATTGATTTTTTTAATTAATTTATGATAAATCACGATTGGGGTTTTGTCAGCATGATTTAGTTAACTGTTTGTATTAATTGCCACTTTATTAATTTAATTCATGTAATGCATAAGGTTATTTGGCAAATTAAATTTTTGGATATTCTTTTTTGATGACTTAAAGGTTTAGTAGTTTTAGAAGGTAGGGGTGTTTTGGGAAGTGAAATGTAGCCATCATCTATCAATAGTGGAGTGTTTTAACTAATTTTAGTGGAGTAGTTATTTGACAAATTACATTTTTTGATATTATTTTTTGATAACTTAAAGGTTTAGTAGTTTTAGAAGGTAGGGGTGTTTTGGAAAGTGAAAAGTAGCCATCCTCCTTCAGTAGTGGAGTATTTTAACTAATTTTAGTGGAGTAGTTATTTGACAAATTACATTTTTTGATATTCTTTTTTATGACTTAAAGGTTTAGTAGTTTTAGAAGGTAGGGGTGTTTTGGAATTGGGAAGTGAAATGTAGCCATCATCCCTCAGTTCGTGCTTTTATAATAGTAGTATGATATGATATGATATATATATATATATATATATATATATATATATATATATATATATATATATATATATATATATATATATATATATATATATATATATATATATATATATATATATATATATATATATATATATATATATATATATATATATATATATATATATATATATATATATAGCATTTCAAAATTCAAATGACATTTAACATTTTGTGTTATCGGTGAAATCAAACGAGATTCCACACCTTGCTACTAACTCAATATCACACATAATGCTAATATAATCATGACATGTCTTGATGAATCATCTGCAAACAATACAAGATCATATGGAAAAGATGAATTTCAATATAGTCCATTATCAAATCGATGCATAATACAACAATAAATAACCCATTAAAATACAAATCTATAGATACATTCATGCTTATAGAACAGATTAGTAAATTCAAGGAAGAGATTAATTATTGGTAGATCATGATAGTTTCATAAAACATAATCTAAAAGAAATACATATTTGTATACTTAAAGACAAGATACTAATAAATCAAGATAAGTGTAATCTAAAATGTATACTCAATATCAAATTATTAAATAAAAAGACTAAATCATTTACTAATAAATTATGTAAATCGAACATCATTTAAAACGTATTTATAATCGAGATAAGTTATTAAATAAAACCAACAAATCAATTACTAATAAATTATGTAAATCTGACATCATCTAAAATATATTCATAATCAAGATCAAATTATAAATTAAAGAAAATAATCAATCACTAAGAAATCATGTAAAAGTAAAACTATAAACATGATCGTAGAAAAAGAAAACAATAACATGTTGTATGAAGATTGTACTTATCGTCTCTATTCTTACTTAATCAATATGGGTTCTAGATTCTCTTGTTTAATATACTCACCATCAACTCCACATTCTCACCATATCTTCTCTCCCCTTAATATTCTCTCCTCCTAAACTCCACTCTCCATGTTTCCACCATTCATATTCTCTCTCCTAAACTCCACATTTTCACCATCCATCTTCTCTCTCCTCTCAATATTCTCTCCTCCTAAATTTACTTAGGGCTTGTTTGGTTACATGAATCCAGAGATTTCAAATCTCTGGATTCATGAATGCGAGATTTATACTCGTTTGGTTGTGAAAATCTTTAGATTCATGAAATTTTGAGATTCATCTTTTTACACTAAAAACGTGAATATGTAGATTTATGGGTATGGGGTCACAGATGAATCAATAGATTTCATTCCACATATTCGGTTAACCAAACAGTTAATTTTATAAATTATGACTCCATAGATTTGAAATCTATAAATTTGAAATCTCTAGATATTTGAAATCTCCAGACTCATGTAACCAAATAGGCCCTTAGCTTCTCTCAATATTTGATTACATATTTTTTCTCACGGCAATATTTGATTTGTCTTTTATTCCCCTATTTATGCAATATTTGTTTGTCATTTATTCAAACTCTTATTTATGTAATGTTTTTGACCTCCATGCATCTGGGTGGGGTCAAAACAATACCAAAATGTCTAATATAATTTATGCAAGTATGAGGCATTGAATCTTGGACCTCTTTCTTTGTTCAAGGTGAATGTTAACCATTTAGTTAATCCTCTACTTATGATTGAATTTAACAAATAAATTCAAGTAAGTATGTTAATCCCATATCAATAGGCCTTTAACCGTAATTATTTGAATATCATTACAAAATGCCAAGACTACCCCATGGTAGAAAATTCGAGGGAAACTCAAGTTTCGACCCGGTGAAAATGGGAAACTTATGTGGAAACTTGGAAAATTTCGAGGAAACTGAGGACTTTTCCATACAAGTTTCGACAGGTTTTAGAGTATTTTGGGGTAGGATTCTGTATTTAAGCTAACTAGAGTATAAATAACACATTGATTGTATTTTGATAAAAAAATCAATGTAGATATGTCACTCAATGTACATAACATCAATGTAGAGTTGTCCAAAAAGTACATTATAAACTTAACTACTTAAGCACATAACATTCAATATATAATTTATAACTACAAAATAGTTGACAATAAAGGAAAATACAACTTAGTGCTAAGAGGAGTGCCAATAGTGGATTCATCCTGTGAGCTGAGTAGTACTATGCCCGTAACATCCTCTCCTCCAACCAACGAACATAGACATCCCATGACATTTTATGCCTATGATTGTCAAGGTAATCGACAACTGTAACTTTATGAGCCTGGTCATCAACATGCTTAAGATAACCAGCCTGAGGGAATACGCACTTTGGATAGGGAAATCCTGATGGAGGGGGTATTTGTTGTGGTATTTGGGGAAACATGAAATAAACAAAAAAATAAAAAATTGGGGAAAGCTACAAAATTTACAGGAAAAAGTCCCAAGTTTCGACGAAATTTCCCAGGTTTCCACGAAATCTCCCAAGTTTCCCACGAAATTTGGGAATTTTTTTTCTCATGAACCAGCTGGTCCAATTGGGTTGAACCAAGTTTCGACAGGTTTCGAGGTTTCGACAAGTTTCGATTGAAACTGAGGACTTTTTTCCGGTCCTCATGAGTTTTGTTTTGCATTTTTCAAAATGCGAAATTTCCAACATTTAGATTGAATTTTGTACCATGGGCTACCCCTATGCTTTAGTTACGGGTGTTATAAGTACACTTGGCATTCTTACACTCATCACTATCTTAATGATGAAGGGTATAAAATGAATGTGTGAGATAAATAGATTATAATTAAACATATATAAATGGACAAAATCTTTGCTCTGATTCTATAATGCATATGAGGTTAATTAGATGTATGTCTATATTATGGGACATAGAATATACCTCATACTTCGCATGATCATCATATGTAGAATGCATGGCTAGGTGCATACCCTAGTGCTACTCCCTTTGTCAATAGGGGGTTAGTTGTTGGCCAGCCAATGGGATGAGGGTGAAAGGTGAGTAGCCATGGTGAAATTCTAGTAGCCCAATATGTGTGTGTACTATGTGACTACTTAGGGTGGCATTTTGAGTAACCCAACGGTTCGGTGGTATTCTTATGGATATGTGATGCATGATTATTCGCTATGGAGATCATGTGATTATGATGGGCGATAAGAGGCCCTTGATGATATTAGGGGTATTATGTGAATAATATGAAAATTATCCCGTGATGGAAGAATATTACACTGCAATCGGAGTAACACTTATCACGGACTTAGGCATTTGTTTTCTAGAGCATATGGTTGTGTATCACGTCATCATGATATATTGTTGTGGCTGTGTATTAGATATTCCCATCACTGGGTTATGAGCTCACTTTTGTATGTGTGTATGTTCCATAGACCCTACACTACCTGAAGACACCAATCATGGAAATGACTGTGTGTGTTTGGTTTGTACCTACAATGGACCCACATAGACTGCATGGAGTATCTGGCAACATAGTAGACTTTAGTCCAGTGGACACCAGTGTGAGTTATAAGTTATGGTTTGCCAGTGAGTAATGAGGGATCATGTCATGGGAAGTTGTGTTATTTCTCTGGTGTGTATGACACTTGTTTGAGGTTAATGAGTATATCTTTTGTGATGTAGCCCAGCTTTTGAGGTGGTGTATGTATGTGTATCAATAAAAGAAAAGAAATAACACAAGTTTGTCAATAAAAATCCTCGTAGTTTCAGGGGTTTGGCTTCTTTTCTCTTTTTTCTTGTTTTTTTTATTCCCTTTTATAGTTTTGTCATTATGGGGGTTTGGATACTAGAGGTTCTTTCAGCTTTCTTGAAATGGAGGTTATTTTTAAACCCTGGAGAAATGACAAACCTAACCCCTATTTCAGGAAAACCCAACCAAAAAAAAAAAAAAAAAAAACCTCGTGGATCACCCTTGGCAAGTTGCCTAAGCAAGCAACCTCATTGAATGGTGGACCTTGCACATAGGGTATGTGGAAACCAACTTGTTGTTATTGGTGGACCGAGTGGAGGGATTTTGGAGCTCAAGTCATGGTTCGCAAATGAAGGCCCACAAGAGTGGTGCCTATTACCTAACAAGCATTTGGAAGCTTTATTTATAACTGTATAGTCATGGGTTGCTAATGTGACAGGTTTGGTTTTATTAACGCCATGTGCATTATATGAGTGTCTCACAATAGAATCTTGTCTAACGAGCATTCTCTACTTGTTGGAGTTAAACTAGGACACCTTGCAACTTCCTCAGTTTAGATTTGATTGAGTCTATTTGGATTGGTTCTTTTGACACCATGTGCATTATATGGTGCTTCACAATGGACCGATAAGGTGTAGAAGGTGGTCTTAAAAGTATAGAATTTTGGCTGATGGGTAATCTTTGTCTATTGGAGTTAAACTGGGATGCCTTTCAGCTCCCTCAGTTTAGATTTGGTTGACTGTAACCCTCAAGTCTAAGGGGCCGTGGACTATGATTGTATTGCTTTGTTCAAAGATAAAGGAGCCAGTGAGGATGGATGTATTGGAGGCAATTGATGTTGCAAAGTTGAGTGAATTTGGTTCCTATTAGTGTGTATTTTTTTTCCCTATTATGATAATAAAGTGTACTTTTTTTGTTTTTTTAAGAAAAAGGATAATCTTTGCTTGTTATTTTTCTTCGGAAATTTCAAAATTTACTCCAAATTTGATGGAATGTTTTCTTATAAGGAGGTCCTTATTTTTTCTTTTATCCCATAGTTGATTGGCACCCAAGCAACGTTAATTAAAGAAATGAAATAAATCAACCTAAGTATTGCTTGCTACTCAAGTTACATGAAAGATAGAAAGTGCAAAAATGGAAAGTACTATTCTAATCCAATAAATAGAAGCTAAGGAAATAAAATAAAACATAGGCATAATAAAAATCAGCTCTAACCCAATTTGGGGTGGACCACACTTAGTGTGGATACCTTGAAGTGGTAAATCATGCATAATTTAACAACATTGGTTTGATATAACAAGAATACAAAAGACATTTTAAAATTTGATCCGCAGAACTACACTATGTGGTTAACCAACCCTACACTGCCTAAAATTAAGCATCCAAATTCTCTGGCTTCCTAGAAGGCAAGTGAAATTTCTTTGAGCAATATCATCATAGAGTTGCTCAATTGTTAATAACCAACACCTCTTAATGAAGAGGTCATGGGTTTGATTCTCCCTAATGGTATATGTAATATCCTCTCCCCTTCTATGCCTATATATAAAAAGCTCTCCTATATCCAAGGTAAGTTATGTCGCCAAAATTCGGTGAAATATTGTTGAATTTCGATGGTTTCGGCCATGGCAAACCGAAATCCATACCAAAATCTGAATTTACAATATATCACCGGAATATCGCCGGAAAATTGACGATTTTCCAGCGATTCGGCAAAATACTGGTGAATATCACTGGGAATGCCAAAACTCCATCGATCCATGCTCTTTTACCTCCATTATTAACTGTTATATGCAATCAAAGAGGGAACGTTTTAGTCAATATTTTCCAAGAAGAAGAGATAGATGTTGGAGTAAGGAGGAGAGAAGCTAGCAGAACTGCCATGGAAGCAACAAGAAAAATAACAAATAAAGTACAGAGACCACGATCAAACTCCTTCATCACAAATAAAATATTGAGAAAGTGAAACAACATTGGCCATCCACAGTAGAATCGTAGAGAAGGAGAAGAAACCTGAAAACCTCCATGGCTCCACCTCCATTTGCAACGAAGGTTCACAAAACCACCAAGCCTGAAAACCTCCACGGCTCCACCTCCATCTGGAACCAAGGTTCACGAAACCACAAATTGGGATTGGTGAATTGTGATTAAATTTATTGGTTTTATTCCCAAATCCCAATGTAGTTTTTTCATTCTCCAAAGTGATTTTGCATTAAATTTTTATTTTTATTATCCCACCGTCCCACGCATTCCCAATTTCATGATGTGATGTCACGTCATTGCTTTTTTTCTTTTCTTTTTAATTTCACTTGCCTTGTCCTTTACGACTACTCAATCTCCACACTCCACATCATTGTCTCTTTCCTTGGGGTTTCCATGGTTCCACTGCCCACGGGTTATCTATCTTTTTTCGGCGAAACTTTCGGCGAAGTTCACCAGTTCGCCGAACTTGGCCTAAACTTCGCACCTTGCCTATACCCAAAAAATAACATGAAATAGTAAAAGTAAAACATATAAAATATAAACTTTCTTCTCTCTTATTCCCCCCCCCCTTTTTCAGTGGCATAAAGAAAAAGTTTTTTTCATGGTTCACTCAAAGGATATGTCCATTACCAAACACTTTGATGGTTTCAATATAGGGATGAAAAAGACACAAAAATGCAGCCTTAATTTGTTTTCCACTATATTGTCAAAAAAAGACCATGATGCTCCATCAAAAAATGCCCAAAAAAGACAAAGACACCTCCAAATGATTTTGGGCCAAAACCAGTCACTTCGAAGAAGTTAAAATCAAAGCAAAACCTACCGCTCCTTTGGCATTGGTAAATACCATTTTTCAACAATTCGGTGTATTTAGACCATGGAATGAGCCCTAGTATATTACGGATGATAAAGTTTATCTTCACCACTCTAGATTTGTCCGTCGTTATAAATAGGAACCAAATTTTAGGGTTATTGTCTTCAAACTTAGTCATCTAAATCAAACATCCATAGACTAAGCAATTTTCTTGTCCCATTAAAGTTGACCACTCCCAAATTGTTTCTCTTGATAGCTATCTCATTCACCTGCTTCCCAAAAATCATTCCAACCCAAGTTTAGATCATTAAACCCTCTTTCTTTCACCACCACTTGTATCCCAACTTGAGGTTATCGAGCCACCCCTTGAAGTGATTAAAGCTACTAGTCATTTCAAACTAGGTGGAAGTTGACAAAAGGTATGTGATGCTTTGATTTTTCTTTGGCACTTCATGGTATCTAGTGCATGTCGGGTGACATGACTTTGTTGGGCCATAGATACTTGCATGTGTTGGATTGTGAATGTGGCCTAGTAGGGTTGCCTAATGTGCGTTGGATGCCCTATTGTATCGTAGAGGATTCACACTTGGTGTGTGATATGCATATAGGAGAAGACAAATTTAAATTTGCTACCTCTAGGGGAGGGAAGGAATGCTTCTGTGCCATATAAGGGGTGAGTGACTTATCTCTTAGGCGTAGGTTCTATGAGTTTAGAGGTGGGCCTTCCACCTTGTCTATAGTGTGAAACTATTCCTTTCCTCTCTGCCTTCTTCAAGTAGTAGATTGGAACTCAAAGAAAACTAGCTTGGCTAGGGTGAAATAGTTAAAGTAATAGTTGAGGAGGGGGTACCTTAGGAGTTTGAAATTAACAATGGAGAAAGAGAGGTGCATTACTTTTGCGAGAGAATTATTAATGAAATTATCAATTTGGAAATATGGCTAAATCAAGGTAACAATTTTTTTAAAAGGAAAAATCATGCTACAAAAGCAAGCTAATCAAATAGTTTTAGTAAGGCAAGGTGATCCTCTCTCTCCTGCTCTTTTGTGCTCTCATGCTCTTAGTTGCCTATTTTAGAAAAGCATTGGATGATAGTCATGTTCAAGGGGTGCAAGTTCACAATAGGGGTCCTCGGTTCTCGCTCCTTTTGTTTGCTGATGACTTATTGCTTTTTTCTAGGATCCAGATTGATGAGGTGCACCATTTGAAGGGGTTGATCGAGCTTTATTGTGTAGCTTCTGGTGAGGTAGTTAACTATCAAAAGTCTTCCCTTACTTTCTCCACAAATACCCACTCCTTGTGTGAAAAAGATGGTTATCTTGTGTGATGTATGTCCTCTATAATTCGGGTTCGTCAAAATATTTGGGTTTGCCACAAATATTGTGATCTACAAGCTTGACTTGTTCGTGATTTAGGGGAAATGGTTGATATGAGAATTGGTAATTGGAGTTTGAAATTGCTTTTAGGCACGAAAAGGAGGTTCTCTTGAAGTTAGTTGTGTCTTCAATGTTAAACTATGGAGCCATGCACTTCAAAGTTCCTATATCCCATCATCAACATGTTGAAAAGGCTTAGTCAAATTTCTTTCGGTGTGAAAAAGATGGTAATTCAAAAATTAGGTATTTTGGGAGAAAATGAGCTTGTCTAAGAAGAAAGTGGGTCTTGGCTACCATGACTCTACTTTACACAATTAGGCTTTATTATGTAAATTAGCCTATCAACTTTGATTAATCCATACTAGCTTTTTTTTTTTTTTTAGGTTCATCAAATCCATTAGTTAGAAGTTTCTTAAATGCAAGGGTACAAAGCCGAGTTGGGGTTGGAGAAGCTTGATATGGGGTTTATAGGCTTTTGAAGGGCTTGGGTTGGTTAATCGGAAGAGGTGAACTTATTAATCCCTAGTTAGAGAAGTGGATCTCTATAGATTGTGGAATGAAACCTACTCATCCCTTATATGATCGTTGCCCTATTAACTTGCTGGCTGACTACCATCTGCCATTAGAAAGAGCTTCAGCAAGCAGCCCAGCCTACTAGGCTACTACATCATTAGCAAACCATTGCCAAGCCATTCCAGATGAAGTTTGGCGGCAGATATGGCTTGTAAGATCTGCCTTCAAGTGCAACGTTTTTATGGAGGAGTGTTTCAAGTGGTTTAGGCATGAGAGCAGGTTTGAAACATCACAATGCAAGGGTTGATCTTCACGATGTACAATGTGGTGAGTTAGAGACTAAAGGCCATGTGTTACTAGGCTGCCCATATGCTCGGGCAATATGGCATGGAAGCATTTGTATCCAACTTGAACAGGGGCCACCCCCTACATTCTTTGATTTTCTGTCGAGGTGGAGGGAGATTACTAAGCAAGGGAAAGTTGTAGGGCAAGAGCTTTACTATTTGGCCTCTTATATCCTATGGTTTATTTTGATTGCTCGTTGTGGTCGAGTTTTCAAATGGAAGGAAACTTCCCCTACTACAAATATGCAACGTGCTCAATCAACTACAAATGAGTATGTTAAGGTGACGGGTGTTGGTGTTCATGAATAGGTAGGTGGCAGATGGGATCCAGGTGGAACCTCAAGCACAATCACATTAGGGTGTTATATCTACACCTCAAACAATGCTGCAAGGGTGCATATTGGTGCATAGTGATGCCAGTTGTTGCCTTTGGATTATAAAGGCAATATTGGCTATGTGTTCTTCAATGGCTCAGGTGAGGTTCTCAAGAAAGGGTTCACCCCTTCAACCTTTGGCAGTGTACTAATGGCCGAATCTAGAGATGTTCTTCATGATACCATAATCTATGGTTTTTGATAAGTTGCAGGTGGAGTCAATAGCTAGGTGTTGGCTACCTAAATCGCAGGAATATCCATTTGCCGCTGGAGGTTTGTGGTATCCAAATGATGTCCTTCATCTTGTTTCATCTACTATGTATTGTGAATTTAGACACATTTCAAGGGAGATCAACATGGTTGCTGAATCCCTGGCAAGGAAGGTCTTGTCTATTCCATGCTCGACAGTTTGACCACTTTCTGATCCTGGTTTCTGGACGTTGTTCTAGTCGCGAGCTTAGCATGATGAATATATTTGCTCCTTTTCTTTGAACCAAAGAAAAAAGATAGTTCTAGTAAGAGTCTATAAGTCATCATTCTCAAAAATGATCTTCTCAATAATGCTATGATTTGAGGAATTATGTAATTCAATGTAAGATTTGATGGGTCATAACATGATTGACCCATCGATTCCAAATAGATTTAGATTCTATAAGTCTTAGTTCTCAAAAATGATAATCTCAATAAAGCTATGATCAAGGAATTATGTAATTCAATGTAAGATATTGATGGTCGATTCCAAATAGATTTAGAATGGGAAATTTTTAATGCTACCATCGAGTTACCCCTAAAATTAATTTTGCCCGATCCTTTTATTTAGGAAATCAAAGTTAAGTGCTGATGTAAGCAAGTTAAACTTTTTGAAAAGACAAGAGTACCATTGAACGAAAAACCCTATGTATCTTTTTTTCATTTTTGCATCTTCATGATTTTTATTTTCGTAGATATATTTTTTTGTTTTTCTCTCCTTTGCCATTTTTTTTGCAGATGGGGTGTGAACTCTTCTTTGCTATCTTCTTCTCTTAAAATATGAGGATAATATTGAAAATAGATAAATAATAACTAACTAGACTAGTGGCATTAGTAATAAGGGTCTATTTGATAAATTAAATAATTCAAGGGTGGCAAATCGTCGTAAACGATTCAGAGTCATATTCCGATTCAATATGGAACCTGTTCGGCCTTGTGTCGTTATGTATGGATGGTTCTTTGTACTTTCTATGCTCGCAAGCCAAACAGGAAATCTTGGTTCTTGACCCCCAAAAAAAGAAGGGAAATCTTGGTTTAATTCACTCTCTCTGTCATCGTAGAGTTTAAGGAGTAACTAGTTTCCGCTACCATGAAGTAAGGCAACGAGATCTTGGCGCCGTTTCCTGCACTTCCTCCGTTTTGATCCCGAAGACTGTGGAAGGGTCAGGACTAACGAGAGTGACCTACTTTCAAGAAAGAAAGATACTGACAGAGACAAGCAAACTCTGGTACACAGAGGGAGGTAGAGACGTAAACCCTGAAAACCCTAACCCCTGCTGTAATGGGTTCGAAGTACGGCATGGCCGGTGGTATTCCAGAACGCCGCGTTCGACCGATATGGGATGCCGTTGACTCTCGTCAGTTCAAAGCAGCTCTCAAGCTTTCCACGGCTTTGCTTTCTAAGTACCCCAACTCTCCTTATGCTCTTGTAAGTTTCTTCCTCTTCCATATGTTCTTTTAATTGGTTAGTCTTTGAAAGTCACGGATATTGATGACTTATATATTCGTAGCATTTGAGGGCAAAAGTTTATCGCCTAAGTGGAGCCATGTAGTTCTATGTAATTACCTGAAAATGCGACTCTGCTCACTATATTTGCAAGGTAAAACAGAGTATGGTGATATTGTTCTGGCTGTTGCTGTCCCTTGCAATACCACAGTACCGTTTATGAAAGAGAAAAGTGGAAGAAGGAAAACAATGCAATTTCGTTTATGTCACTGGACAATACAATTCACATTCTGTTTGTTCGCGCTTGTGTTGTACTCTACAATAACAATCATAATCTTATCTGAACTCAGTTGGTTCGACTACATGGATCCTAAAAGGTTAAATAGAAGAGACAAGAGAAATAACAGTACTGAATTTAAGCATAAATAAAGATAAGTAGGACACAAAGTCAAAGTAGCATTGCAGACCATCTCGTTACATGGGATCACCCTCATGGGTCCTAGTCTTCTTTGTTCTATTAGCACTCATGTAGGTATTTAGTCCTAGCACATGCATATCCTATCTTACTACTTCAATAGTCAATTAGGCCTACCTGTAGCTCTTTTATTTCCATCCAATTAGATCTGATTACTCATCCTTACAGGTGCCTGTAATGGCCTTTGTTGGACAAGCCCATACTACCTCAAGCAGTCTGCTCTTAGCTTGTCCTGGATTGGTCAATTTCTTTGTTGGATCTAGTATAATCATTCGTTACTCTATATTTCATAGTCTTGCCACACATCCTCCTCAAGGTCGTCATCACTTTACACTTATTTTGTTTCTATGGCTCCTCTTGGTTGCCCAATATTTGGCCCTATAGATCATAGTTGGTATGATACTTGTCTTACAGAATGTTTTCTTTTAGCTTAATAGGGGCTTAGAGCTGACCATTGGTGTAGCCCAATCTTAATTAGGAATTCATTACTTTGCCTCTGTAGTTCTAATATTTGTCATTGTGTCCTTATACTTGTCCTTGAATATATCCACGTAATTACATAAGCTCCTTTTCTTTCTTAATACCTGTTAAATGAACTTTTTAGGGACTCTTTATCATATGGCTTTTCTAATCTAAAGCAATAAAGATCTAATGGAGGCCCTATTTGTGGGATCTAAAGATTTCTATAAGCCCCTTAGGTAGGTAACTAGCTTCACTTGTCGGTCTTCCTATCATAAATCCAAATTGGTTCTTTGATATAGCAATTTATCTTTTAAGTGAGCTTCAATGATTTTTTTCCCATTGTTCCATGGTATGGCTCATAAGTTTAATACCTCTATCAACAACACAATAACTTCATCAACATGCCTTGTCCCAACTAAATGGGGTTGGCTTCATGGATTCTTGCATCCCAATCAGCTCTATTTTAGGCAATACTAGATATAAGGCTTAAGCTATGCATATCCTTTCTCACTACATTTCCGAAGGTTATCTTAGGGCTGCCCCTAGTTCTAATTCTTTCAGTTTGGAGTATACCACTTCTCTATATAGGGGCTTTGAGAGGCCTCCATTGAACATGTTAGTGCCACTTAAATTGATTTTCTTGTAACTTGTCATTTATTGAGATACTCCTTAATCAGCGCTAATATGATCATTTCTTATCTTATCCTTCCTTGTTTTGCCACTCATCTATCTTAGAAGCTTTATTTGCTACATTGGGTTTATCTTTATGATGCTTCTTAACAACCAACACTTTGCACCATACAATCATAGCTTTTGAAGGATTAAGTGGGTTACATAAGACCGCTAGGGTATCTCTCCACTTCATCTACCTTATTTTAATCTTGTAGGAAACATCATCATTTGTATCACTTTTTTTATTTATTAAGTCAAGGTACATCAAATAATTGCTTTGTGGAATGTCCTTCTCATCAAGTTTCACCACTTTTATCATTCGGTCCTATCATGACCTAAGTTAGGTGTAGATTTTATATTTTTGTTCTATTTAGTTTAAAGCCTTTTGATTCCACAAGTTGGTCTCTGTGATTCTAACTTGGTGTTAGTCCATAATTGTGTCTCATCAACCAAAACAATATCATCAACAAAAAGCATACACCGAAGATTTTATCTTGAATGTCTCTGGTTAAATCGTCTATTATAAGGGCAAATAAATATGGGCTTAAAGCTAATCCTTGATGTAGCGCAATTGTAATCGGGAATTCATCTCATTGTCTCTTACCTTTCTTACACTTGTCACTGAACCATCATACATTTCTTTAACTATGTTCACATATTTTCCTGCAATATTTCTTTTCTCTTGTACTTGCAAGAAGATTAATGCTTTAGGCACCCTATCATAAACTTTTTCTTGGTCAATAGAGAACACATATGAACCTCCTTCTTACACCTCTATACCTTTCCTTGAGTTTCCTAATAAGGTAAATAGCTTATGTTTTAGATCGTCCCGGCATAAAACCAAATTGCCTCTCCGTAATAGTGGTTTTTTTTTTTGGGTCTCAAGCAAGTTTCGCTTACTCTCTCCAATTATTTCATGGTATGACTCATTAGTTTTATGCCTCTATAATTTTTACTACTTTGAATATCTCCTTTATTTTTGTAAATAGGGACCAAGATGCTTTTCCTCAACTTATTTGGCATTTTCCTTGTGTTTATAATCTTATTAAACAACTTAGTTAGCTATGTTAGCCCATTGGCTCCTAAGTTCTTCCATGCTTCTATTTGGATTTCATTAGGACATTGTTTCTTGCCTATTTTCATCTTGCTTAGAGCTTCTTTTACTTTGGACATCGTAGTTATTCATTTATTTGTATTGTTTGAAAATTGGTGCTATGTTGAATGATGTAATCATCTTAGTCATAGATAGTCAGATACCTGAGTATGTTCATTTAGTTTGCTAGAGAAATAAACTTTCCATCTCTTCTTGATGTCCTCTTCATGCACTAGTATTTTACCATCTTCACTTTTAATACTCCTAACATAGTCTTGATCTTTGGATGCAAGCCTAGAATTGGGAAGTCAAGGGGGTTTGTGTTTCATAGTTCTTTTTGAAGGACTATCTCTGGTTCACAAAACAACAACGAAAACAGAGGTTTAGGAAAGAAGAAGAAGAAGAAAAAGACTGACGGGAAGGGGAGGATGTTCAGCTTTGATACCAGATGATGTAGGAGAATAAGGAGAATTAGGAAAAGGGGGAACTTAAAAAAGGAGAATAGTAGAATAGGAAGGGGAAGAAGGGAGACGAGGGAGGGAAATCTCATAAACAAATAAACTCAGCTTATCTCTGTTTAATCTAAAAATTATATCTTAATACAAGTTATTTAAAGAAATTAAAACCAAATTTTAGTTGAAATCAAATCCAAAACAAAGTATAAATGATATAACCTTCTAGTTGAAATCCAAACCAAAACAAAGTATAAATGATATAACCTTAGGTAAGGGGCCAGTCTTCAGGATCCTCTTCTAGAGAACCAGCTGGGACTGGGCCAGTCTTAAGGATCCTCTTCTAATGAACCAGCAGTAGATTAGGGTTTAACTTTGATATTCGAGTTCTGATTTCGGTCAAATTCTCAATGGACAGCAGCTGTATTTGGTCAAATGTAGCCTGCGGTTGTGGCTAGTTGAGCTCCAAACCTTGGATCTAGGTGTAGGGAAGGTCTAGGGTTAATCGGAGAGGGGTTTTTAGAGTTCTGCCAAACTGGGATTAAGTCTGAAATTAAAGAACAATATTCTGTTTTAACAGAGATGCAATTGCAGAATTTTCATGAGTTAGGGTTTGTATGTTCTAGGGCTTCTAGGGTTAATTAGGGGTTGGCCCAAGGGTTTGGTTAGGCTTAAAGTGATTCTGTTTTTGTTGTTCTGTAAATTCAGAATTAATCCTAAGAGGTCAGCGTTTTGAAAATAAGTCTACTAGTTGGGTAGGAGTGGTTTCTATCTGGGAGAATCCCTTTCTAATTGGGACTCCTTAATAACTTGACCAAAACAAACCCAAACTCAATAATAAAAGTAGATATAGACTCCTGACAGTAGTTTGCATCTGACCACTACTATGGCTCCAAAAGAGGGGGTAAAATGACCAAAATACCCCTGGACAGAATACGGCCTGCCCTTGGTGCACCTTTTGGGGCCTGGTTTGTGTTCCAAATCTCAATGGATTTATGTGGGCTGTGCGTAGTTACATCAGCTATCTTAAATAGGCCTCTTACTTCAAATAGGACTCTTGCTTATCTCAACCTAAAATGACCCAAACAATAAAATAAAAGTAGGACTAGACTCCTAATAAAATTCTAAATTAATGGGACCCAGCAGGACTTAATTAGGACTGCCTATAGTTACAAAATTGCCCCTATGTTGGGCTGAACTTCCTGTGTGCTTGTGGACCTTGCTGGCTTGAGTAGGACTGCAAAACCCCTGGGGCTGAAAATATGCTTTAGTGCTGCTGATTTTGCATCAGATAGTGGCAATATTTTTTGTTCCATGTGCTGTACTTTGATAAAGAACTCCTATAGTCCTATTATATGATCTGACTGACCAGTTTTATATGCTAATCTGCCAGAAAATAAATTTGCAGGCTCAGGTTTATATTGCAAGTTACGGTACAAGCTGTGTAATTTCTCTCAAGTTAGTATAAAATGGAAGGAAGAAAACTATTACTAGAATTTAAAAAAGCATTCAAATGAGTTTCACCCTAATTGTTGTTTGTTTGAGTAGTTTACATGTGGTATTTGTCACTCTAAACATACGCAAAGCAATTAATACATGAGAATGGTTCAGGTTCTTATACTTTATATGGCACATAGATGGATTTCAAGAGTGTAAGTTGATATCATCTATTCATCCTTGTGGTATTTGGCACATAAGAATGTGTCTCGTGTACCAGCCCCAAAAGGCGCCCGGGATGCTTTTTACAAGGTACCAAAGTGCAAGAAGATGCTCTAGCTTTCTACAGGATCATATAATTTGTCATCGACAATGCAAGGATAGAGTTTTTTTTAGTGCCTTAAGGTTCATTCTCCAAGCTGCACTTACTACGCCTAAAATATACTTTGTTTCTCATTTATATGGGAGAGATACAAGAAGGTTTGTCTCTTAGGTGCTTTCTCCTTGTATCCCAGAATTATATGATAAGATATTATCATGAGACTGACTGTCTTCAGAATGGTTGAGATCACCTTTAATGGCAGGACTAAAATAAGCAATTAAGTCTTCTAGATTGAAGATTGGACTAGGTACATATGCACTTGGTTTGTTGTCTCACGTGTCCACCTTGACTTGTGTTGTCTAACATGCAAATAAAATAGCACTATGTCGTCCCCAAACCAACAACCCCCCCAACTTCATTCCAATGCATCTCTTGTTTTTAGTGCATTGTTGTCATAGGCAAGGGTCAGAAGAGATCAAAATACAAGGGAAAGCCAATCAGGTGAGCAAGATGTCCAAGGCGCCCAGTCAACCATGGTGCCTAGATGCCGAGGCGACACCTTGATTGCTATGTTTTATTGCCATATTTTTGAATCATCTTTTTTTGACCTTGCCATGGTTCTTCAAGAAGATTGAAATGATTTCTTTTATGCCTTTCTTTAGGCACTCAAGGCTCTTATTTTGGAGAGGATGGGAAAGCCTGATGAAGCGTTATCTATCTGCTTAAATGCCAGAGAACAATTGTATTCAGATGAAGTCATTCCCATGGATGATCTAACCCTTAGCACCATACAGATTGTTTTCCAACGTCTTGATCGCTGTCAGTATATGCTTCTAATCTGATACATTTATGTGTTTATTTATGTATGCATGTCTCAATGTTTTTATCTACATTAGATATTTTTGTCTCCTGGAACAGTGGATCTGGCTACTAGTTGCTATGAGTATGTTTGTGGTAAGTTTCCGAACAATTTGGAGCTGATGATGGGTCTTTTTAACTGCTATGTTCGTGAGTACTCATTTGTGAAGCAGCAACAGGTGTGGTGTTGTCCAAGAACACTTCTCTTTTTTGGGGAGGGCTATTCTAATTGTAGGATTAACTCCTATATTCTCCTGAGGTTATGGTTTCATGTATGTTTTTTCTCCCTTGCAGACAGCCATCAAAATGTACAAGATTGTTGGTGAAGAAAGGTTTTTACTCTGGGCTGTTTGTAGCATACAGTTGCAGGTTTTTTCTTTTGCTTTTTAATCTTCTTCTCATTGATGTGATTGTGTATGGTTAGGTGGACATAGTAGCAGTAAAATGTTGGGTGAGGAGGTAAAATCTCAATTGGCGGGCCCCAGTCAAGTTGTTCCCCCGAATTAGTTGTCTTTTTCATCTCCAAGAACTTCCCTTCTTTCTTAAATGGAGGGCCTTCTAAAGTTTCTTGTTTCTAATGGTGATATATATAGAAGCATGCATGCTAGTGCATTAACACATGTAGAAACACACATCCAGATGTAACTCTTTTCCTTTGAAAGGAAAAAAAGCTTGTGAGGTCTATAAGTTTGGAACTGAAATAGTGCAGATAATGTTTCTCTTAACTAATGCCTAATTTAAATAGAATAGTAAAATGTGGCAGCCTTTGTATTTGTTGGAAAACAGAATCTAAGTAATCAAACCATGAAATTAAGGAGAAGCAGAAAGAGGAGAAACTGCTGTCAAAAGTGTAGGGAGGCAGCCTGCAATAGTTATTATATTATTGTATATCAGGTCCATGTACACATAACGCATGGTCAACTGTCCATGCAGTTATTGTGCACGTGATCTGCAATGTGTGAACAGTATTGAATAATTAATAAACCTAGAAGGACTAAATTGCCCCTAGTATCTCAATACTATAATAGTGTAAGTCTGCAAATACTAGAACTATTTCTCACATAATTAAAATTCCACTTAAACTTACCAGAATTGGCCTATGATGACCAGCCAACGTAATTGATAATGAAATTATGAGATAATCATAGTTCAATGTAGTTCAATATCTCAGCTATGGATCCCAACTCAGTTAGGTAAAAAACTGCATTGGATGAGATCTCAGTGATTTGGTGCCTTCTTTTTTTTTCTTTTTTCAACTTGAAGCCAGGTTTGGAGGGAAGCTACATTTGATGTTAATTACAGAGATGGTACCAAGATTTTATTGGAATCCTGTTGAGATACCTATATATTACTGTGATCTTTGCTGTGACTCTCAGATTACTATCTGGACTCAGTTTTGCAAACAACAAAATATTTTTGAGATCTTAGACAGCTCTCTGACTATGGCCTTACCTTACTTACTGACACCCAACTAGTAATTGATTCTGTGATTTATGATGTTTAGTTTTGTGTGTTACTTAGTTTTGCTGGATTCAGTCATATCAACTAGAACAATTGGGTTACTAATCAATTTTTTTTTCACAAGTCGCTCATAGCGCACTCATCCTGTAATTCATATGTAATCTTCAGAACGACTCAGACAATATAAGATGGTGCTACATACCTAAACTTTCCCTTTTTTCTAGTTAGTTTCTTTTGAACCAGGTCAATGGTACTCCCTTATATTCTTTTAGACTGATTATTCCTAGAGAAGATATTTATATAACTGCATGTCATATGTTGTTTGGAGCATCTTGTAGGTGTCTTGTGGGGATGGGGAAGAAAAGCTTTTAGTTTTAGCTGAAGGTCTACTTAAGAAGCATGTTGCTTCTCATAGCTTGCATGAGCCAGAAGGTGGGCTCCATTTCCACTTTATATTTCATCATAATCAAATGGGTAGAAGATGTGTTATTTCCTTGCCACGATTAATCATGGAATAGTTATTTTATGTGCAGCCCTTCTTGTTTATATTTCTATCTTGGAACAGCAAGCGAAGTATGGTGCTGCTGTTGAAGTTCTCTCTGGGAAATTGGGATCTCTTATAGTAATAGAAGTCGATAGGCTCCGCATGCAGGTACTTTCTGAAGCATTGTTTCCCCTGCATTATTATTGTAGTAATATTTTGCTTCTGCATTGCCACTGCATTATTTTTTGGGCTCTGTGATCTAGTTTCAGATTTTCCCAGTTGCTATAGGCAAAGCTCAAAGTTTTCGGACTTTTCTAGAGACCCAAAATTCAAAGTCAGAACTATGCCAATCTAAGCATTAGATATGTCCCAAACTTTAGGAACCTCATCCCCTCAACCCTAGTGACCTTAGATTCCAATTTAACCCCATTCTGACCATCTGATTTCAAGATGTAATTATTTTCTTGAATTTCAAGAACCTTGATATCTTTTAATTTTGCCATCCAAACACCACCAATCTTGGGGGATCATATCCCTATATTGTTACTTACATTCCCTCCAAGTTTCAACCCATTCTGACACCTATAGACCCAAGCTTCCATCTCAAGAAATTTATCCCATATCTCCTGTGGGATGATATGGGATATGTACCCTTAAGATCCTAAATATCATCTTAGAACATATCATATTTGACCACAAAGCATTAACCTAACCCGTCTCCCTGAGAAGTAATCCCAACCCATATCACAAAGGATTCCCATATCCCCTCAACCGTAGAACCCTCTAAACCCTAGCCATAGAAGTTTAAGCGCAATCACTGATGAACGCAGGGCATAATTAATCAAAACAAGCTGCTGTCCGCCTGTAATTTGCCCCAAACAGCAGGAATAAAATCCTAAATTACTGCTGCTTCATCAGAAGAGGATCTGGAAGACTGACCCAGACCCTGGATTAACATCACATCCCCCCCAGCACTAGTTACCTTGCATCCCAAATTCATCCCTAAAGGACCAACGAAACCTAGATTTGCATTAAATTCTGGCTAATTTTTCTAGTTTATCCCTTAACTTAAGAAGTAAAGTCAACATCATAATTGCAGAAATAACAAAATACTGCTAGTTAGAAAATAAAGAAAACTAAAAGAATTATGAACCCATTAAGCTGCCTTGTGTATTCAGAATTATGAACAGCCCTAACATAAAAAATGTTTAAATCTTGAGGATGAAGATCACACAATCATTTCATATCTAGTAATGCTTACCAGAATATTCCTGTGTATTGGCTTTCATGATACATTGAAAATTGGATTCCCTTGACGTGTTGAGTGTTTCACATGTACTTAGGACACTTTATCTATTTGTAAGAAGCTTGATACACAGTATTCAATCTTCAATACCTTCTCTCAGCACTTTCCAACAAGAACAAAACAGTCTGTGAATAATAGGACTCAGAACTCACCGATCTTATTGTTGTTGCTGAAGAACTCTTGCTCTAGTTGTATCCTCATTAGTCGAAGTTGGGAAATTGTTCTTCAGTGTTGATGCTTCTTAGTTCTTGATGTGATCTGTGAAAGGAGCGTAGAACTTAGTCACATACTAGCAAGACCGAATAAATTGTATAATAAAAAACCATGTGGACTAGAACAGGTTGTTTTTTCCATACCATTGTTGTGGGAAACCATCCTCCCTGTTTTTTTTGAAAAAATTAAACTAATGTATTTTTGACAGATTTGCAAACTTTGGTTTAATTGCACCGTCAGCAGCAGGCTATTATATTTTGTCATGTTTCTGAGTTATCTGTTACCTCTGCACTGTTTGACTTTAAGTTGACAGGGAAGACTTCTAGCTCGGGCGTGTGACTATGCTGCTGCTGCGGAGATCTTCCAGAAAGTTCTAGAATCATGGTATGATTATGGAAGCTTGTGATCTTATTAGTTATTTTTTTCTTCTTTAAAGCCATAAATCTGCATTTGTGATGTTTTTCAATGTGTGGACTGAAAGAGACTTAGGAGGAAGATGTGCTTTATTATTATTATTTTTTTTTGGGGGGGGGGGGAGTAGTATGTTACTTCCTTTAAAAGTTGATGAAATGTTAGTATTCATAGTAAAAAATAGCAAATTAAGGAACGGGAAAAACAAAGACAGGCGAGTCAAAAACTTACAAGAACCTATCCCTCACAAATGGGACAAGAGGGTAGAATGCAAAAACCCAAGAATGACATTTGATTCTGCAGTCTTTGGTTTAAACCGTGCTCATATGGAGCTCATGTAAGCTGGTTGTGAACAGAATTCCCATATAAATATTGTGCAAACCAATTTGTTTGGTTGAACCTTGATGGTGATTTACGTATTTTCATTATGCTTGCATTGAAATTGTTAAAGATGGTAGAAATTTATCTTGCCCGTCTGCCATGTTGTGAATATCGAATGGCAAAGAAGTCTTGGGAGGTCTTTTTATATTTTAATAAAAAAGGGGTGGAGGGAGAAAGAAGAAAAAAGGCATCCTAGTAATTTTATTTTTGTTGTCATTTTTTGTGATAAATATTTCAATTATCAAATGGGGAGAGGGGGGGGGGGGCAGGGGTTGGTGAAGGAATTGTTGTGTAGGCCTTTGACTGGTGGCATCCCCAACCCTCTTCCTTCCCCCCCAAAAAAAGGAAAAAAAAGAAAAAAGGAAATGGATTGGGTTCTTTCAGGCACTGCCGCTCTGTAGCTATTCTTTTCTGAGCATGGACTAGTTCTCCTGGCCATTGTGTGGATCTCGAATTTTTTGACTAATGCCACGATCTCTAATCTCTAATATCAAACTTAATGCATGGACCTTGGAATGTTTGCACACGGAGTAGGTCATTTGGAGATGGGTTTATTGGGGAATGCTGATGCAGATCCACCCTTGATTTTGGGTTATCCTCTTAAAATAAACCTAGGGTTGTGTTGGACTGGTTATGGACCTTTAATCCCTTGAATTTGAGCTGTAATATGCCTTTTTTATGGGCCCAAAATTGGGGTACAAGGTCCAAGTATGATAACAGTCAGTCTATTTTAAGTTGAGCTTATTAGGTCTTTACTTCTCTTAAATAGCTTGTAATTTACCTGCCTACACGCATAGGAGAGCAAGTGTTTGTTTTTGTTTCAGACTTTCTAAAAATTAGTTAAGAGTCAACAAAGTAGTTGGATGTTAGCTTGGGAATCTCTTAAGATAGGAGTTCTGTTTAGGATCTCTTTAAGTTACGGTAGCTTTAAGAGTTCAGGTCTCATAAAGAATTGAACCTTTTTGTAGTTTTATCGACCGAAGTTGTAAAGGCTGACCTAAGTAACAGATTGTATTCTCAGAGATAGATTATGGTTTGATAAAGGTTGCAGTTGCTTTGAAGCTGCTGCCTCATTGTCCGTTGTGAGAGACTGTGCTGGTGAGTCATATCCAAGGAAGCCTAGGTGAGTCATATCCTAGTACCCTAACCTTGTGAGTCATATCCAGACTAACCATTCTCTGCCAGTTTCTTTTCTTTCCTCTGTTTTTGGGGACCCCATTCATAAGGGTACACATATAGCCCATGTGCACTGGCGGGATCCTTCCAAATCCATCCCCAACCTATAAACATCATTCTTCCTGTCAGAACACACATCCATTTACCATCCAAGGTCCGAGATTTTTACCCCTTTCTTGAATTTTTGGATCCTCTTGAAACCCAAATTTCAAATTTAGATATGCATCATTCTAACCATCAGATTTGTCATTTACTTGGAGCATCATCCCCTTATAAATAATCTTCTAAGTGATGTGAATCATTTCCAGGGGTTCCACAGGGCCTAGGGTTGATTCCCCAAATCCTGGGACCCCCTAATTCAATCCAGGCGTATTTTGGTAACCTTGCTCCAATTCGTGACAATTAGGTCTAGGTCCTGTCTAGTCCAGGGAGTTGTATGGACCTTAGGCATTTTTATTTTAGTTTTCTGATTATTATTTTGCAAGTTATTTAGGAGTCCCAGTCAAGGTGAGATTCTCAGTGGAATCCCATAATTTGTGTCTGCTTTGATTCCCTGAACTTTAGGACTCCATATCTGCTCATGGAGTCCTCCAGAGTTGGTTATTGAGTTTTCTTGTTTGAGTCGAAGTCTTATTCAACAGTTGTTGAGTTAGTTTTGGATAAGCCAGTTAGAATTCTAATTGGTTTTCCAATTTTGAGTCCCTTTTTGATTTCGTTATTCAAGGCTATAAATAAAGCCTTCAAGCCTTGTAATTTTTAAGTTGAAATTGATTAATAAAACTTTGGTTTGAAGGCAACTTAGGTCGTGGTCTTCTTGGGAGGTCCACGGTAGATTTGGAGTGGTTTTCTTCAATTTAAGCAATAGTTCTTGAATTCCAACAGCAAACTCAACCTCCAAGTAAGTATAAACCCATTCCACCCTTTTCCTAAGCCCTTTCCCCCTCTCCTAACGTACCCACAAGCCTCCCCTACCCTTCCCCTCCAGTGTAGACATCCTCAGCCCCCTCCCCAAACCCTGCGGCATGTATAGGATCCGTTCTCCTACACACCCTAGTGCATCCCTTACTCTCCCCTAACCCTAAACCCCAAGTACAGCCCTTCCCCCTTCCATCCCCCCCTTCTTTTCTTCTTCTTTAACCTGCAGCTGCTTAGGAAACCTAGAAAATATTAATTGCAGAATTTTCCCACCGAAGAAAAGATCAAGATTGCAAGAAAGAAAGAAAAGAAAAGAAAAGAAAGAAAGAATGGAATAAAAGAAAGCAAGAATCTCATGAAAGCTCAAAATTGCAAGCAAGGGAGAAAAGAGAGCCAATATTCTATGAAGAACCATAGGCTGCAACCTATCTTCATCTCTAAACCTACCTAGAACCAACCGCAAGCCCAAACCATATCCCCCCTTGCTGCAAGACTGTAAACCCTTATCTCCCCTGGCTACAAGCCCTGAAATCCCCTTTACCTATACCCAGAACCCTTCCCAGGGCTGAATCTGACTTCATAGCAAAGTTACTAGTTTCCCTAATTCATTATTCCCAAGCCTTTCCATCTCATCTTGAGTATTGTTTGGATAGTTGAAACCCTAATTCCTCCAATAGAATCCCATAAGGTTGTTGGATCTCAGAAGAGGATCCTGGACCGAACCCAATTTTAGGGATTAATCTCAAATTTCAAAACCCTAGATTTTGGTTTACATTACTAAGTCCATTACAAGTTTAAGGTCCATGTATAGGACCCCCGTTTCTTGGTTAGCTCCCTGTGGTATACAAGAAAACAACTTTTACAGAATTGCTTCAAATTTAATATATTACTATCTTACTTCTTGCTACATGTGCCCCATAGTTCCATCTGATCACACAGAACCCAAAAAGTGATACCCCATTTCAACCCACCTCCAAAAAAGAGAGACTGTTATTCAAGTCTCAACACCATACAACAAAACCTACCCTTTTCCCACCCAATTTGAGTTGGCTCTTTTAGAGATCTTGGTTGTTGGCCCTCAGTCCAGTTAAAGCTGCATCAGATGCTAGAGTCATGCCACTAGAAACTTCAAAGTGGTCCGTCGGTGGCATAGAGTGAGATGACACCATGGGAGGAAATGGACTCCTAGGACCAGGAGAGATTAGTTCAGCCGAGATGTTAGAACAACTAGACCAGATTGGATGGAGGTTTTTGCATTAAGGGGGTTGGAGTGGGAGGACTAAATGGGTTAGTGGTATAGTAAGAGGGAGGGCCAAGAGAAGGGAGATGGGCCTGGTTTAAGTGAGATGATCGAGAGAGGTTAAAGGGGCAATTGGTTGGGGTGGGGTCAAGGAGGGGTGAGGATTAGCGGGTTTGAGATCGATTGAGGATTGTAAGTGTTGTTCTTTTGTTGTTGATTTTAGGGAGTGGACCATTCCTTAAGGCCCCTAACTTTCTTTGTCTTACTACTCCATTATTGATGCTTGTTTTATCCATTGCAATGAAAGAGAGATATAAATGATGGGCTAGAGATGTGATTATGGGTCAACTCCAAAATATTTTAGAAATAAAGAAGCAAATTTTGATCTACGGCTGAGATAAGAAATTATCAATCAAATCTACAAAGGTATTATTGAGAGAGACCTAATGGAGAAAAAGAGTCCTTGCATACTTCAATATCTTATTTCCTATTTGTGACTTGGTCAAAAAAAGAAAAAGAGGAAAAAGAATTATATTCAAGAGAAGGAAGAGGAAAAATCCCGTTTTTGAATTTCTCTGTCCAGTTTCAATCAAACCCTTCATCGAACGGTCATCCGGTGTCTGATCGAGCTGATTTTTGGAGGAAATCTTCACGACTTCCTGAACCTCAAATCCAACGGTGGAATTGTGCATTTGATCTCTCTAAGTCAATCTGATTAGTACGCCAAAACCCTACTTGGTTGAGTCAGATAGGAACTCTGAGTTTGATTCAAACTCTGTCAAGAATCATATCCCATGTAAACTTTATAAAAGGAGAGCATACTCCATCAAGGGAGAACGTGTTTTAGAGCTTAGGAGAAGCACATTTTCTTTTCTCTTTGGTTTATTTAGGCTTTCTTTAGCTTTCTTTGATTGCTTTTGTGAGATTCTAATTTCTAGAATGAATGTTTAGGTTTAATTTTTCTATGTAATGCAATTTCAAGTTCAAGTTTCAAGTTTGAGGATTCGTTTTTCTCTGGGTCTAGCAATTGCAGATCTAGAATGATCTAGATCTGATTGTTAGGGTTGGTTGAGAATTGAATCGTTCGTTCAATTCTTTTTTATTATTTGAAGTTCAAAGATGCAAGTAAGTAATTTTGTTCAATAACCTGCTCTCCCCCCTCCATATTCTTAATTTAGGATTTACTTTCAACATTTATTTATTGGGCTCCTTTCCCCGGGGTCCTTGATAAAAGATGCCTACAATCGTGCCTCTCTTTGGTTAAGGTTTCCCTTTTCCTTTATTGCTTTGTTATTTACTTTATGCAATTTACTTTCAGCATTTATTTATTGTTCTCCCTTCCCTTGGGTCCTTGATCAAAGATGCCTACAGTTGTGCTTCTCTTTGGTTAAGGTTTCCCTTTTTCTTTTATTGCTTTGATTATTTTCTTTTTGCATTTTTTTTCCTGCCTTTTATTTTTGCGTTAGTTATATTTGTGTTATCTTTAGTCTTAATCCAATCGCATTAAATGCATGGATTAGGACCGCCCGTTTAGTTTAATTAATTAGTTAATAAATTTGAATCGTTGCACTCTTGTATTATCATTAAGAGGTTAAATTCTAAAGGGACATATCTCCTTGAGATCCACCCGTTAGCTACACAATACCGTGCGCTTGCGGTTATTTTTGTTTTGCAAACAAGTTTTTGGCGCCGTTGCCGGGGAGGTATTAGTCCATTTTATTTTTCTCATTCTTTGGTAAATTGAAGTGTTTAAAAAAAAAAAAAATTCAAAGATACTACTCTTAACTAGAGTAGAAACAAAAACGTATGGTAGTCCCCACTCTACTGCAGAATCCCTGGGATTCGATTGTAGGTGGCTTCGAAAACTATACGGATTCCCTTGCTGTCAAACCTATACAACACTCAGCTATACGACAACCTTACGACAACCTCCTCGTCAACGGCGCCAAAAACTTGTTTGGAAAATAAAAATAACCGCAAGAACACGGTATCGTGTAGCTAACAGGTCGATCTCAATGAGATATGCCACTTTAGAATTTAACTTCTTAATGATAATGCGAGAGTGCAATGATTCAAATTTGTTAACTAATTAATTAAACTAAACGAGTGGTTCTAATTCATACATCTAATGCAATCGGATTGAGACTAAAGATAACACAAATATAATTAATGCAGAAAAAAAATGCAGGAAAAAAAATGCAAAAAGGAAATAATCAAAGTAATAAAAGAAAAAGGGAAACCTTAACCAAAGAGAGGCACGACTGTAGGCATCTTTGATCAAGGACTCAGGGGAATGGAGAGCAATAAATAAATGCTGAAAGTAAATTGCATAAAGTAAATAACAAAGCAATAAAGGAAAAGGGAAACCTTAACCAAAGAGAGACACGATTGTAGGCATATTTGATTATGGACCCAGGGGAAGGGAGAACAATAAATAAATGCTGAAAGTAAATCCTAAATTAAGAATATTGAGGGTTAGATAGAAGCGGGAATGGAGGGGGGGGAGAAGATTATTGAAGAAGGTTATTTACTTGCATCTTTGAACTTCAAATAATAAAAAAGAATTGAACGAACTATTCAATTTTCAACTAACCCTAACAACCAGATCTAGAATGATCTAGATCTGCAATTGTTGGACCCAGAGAAAAACGAATCCTCAAACTTGAAACTTGAACTTGAAATTGCATTACATAGAAAAATTAAACCTAAACATTCATTCTAGAAATTAGAATCTCACAAAAGCAATCAAAGAAAGCTAAAGAAAGCCTAAATAAACCAAAGAGAAAAGAAAATGTGCTTCTCCTAAGCTCTAAAACACGTTCTCCCTTGATGGAGTATGCTCTCCTTTTATAAAGTTTACATGGGATATGATTCTTGACAGAGTTTGAATCAAACTCAGAGTTCCTATCTGACTCAACCAAGTAGGGTTTTGGCGTACTAATCAGATTGACTTAGAGAGATCAAATGCACAATTCCACCGTTGGATTTGAGGTTCAGGAAGTCGTGAAGATTTCCTCCAAAAATCAGCTCGATCAGACACCGGATGACCGTTCGATGAAGGGTTTGATTGAAACTGGACAGAGAAATTCAAAAACGGGATTTTTCCCTCTTCCTTCTCTGAATATAATTCTTTTTCCTCTTTTTCTTTTTTTGACCAAGTCACAAATAGGAAATAAGATATTGAAGTATGCAAGGACTCTTTTTCTCCATTAGGTCTCTCTCAATAATACCTTTGTAGATTTGATTGATAATTTCTTATCTCAGCCGTAGATCAAAATTTGCTTCTTTATTTCTAAAATATTTTGGAGTTGACCCATAATCACATCTCTAGCCCATCATGCTCCAGATCAAGCCCATTTTCGCACTTGAGAATTTGAACGGACCTCTTGACGTGTAAAATTGCATGTTTCATACCCAAAACAACAAATGTTTGTTTAAATCATGAAAAATCCTAAAATCTGCAAAAACAACATAAAACCCAAGGTAGCTCCACTCTAAGTGTGCAAAATGCATGCTTTATGCCTTAAGATTTCACACATAAATGTACTCATCAATAAACTAATTTATTCAAAGTTTTGTGCTTTGATCTTCATAGAGTGTAGCATGTATGTTCTTGAATGCTGCTGATTTCATTTTTCTCATTGATGTAGGACACAATAAGGACAAAAATAGGCCAACACACTGTTCACATTTATAGTGTGAGCCCCTATTTTGGCCTAAGTGAGGATATTGTAGGAAGATTATGTGGAGCCCATGACCATGTTGCGTTAAGACTTCTAGATAGGATTCAATTTGCTGGCCAAATGGCATCATGGGTGGGGACTACATGGGATCTCAAGATAGATATCGTTCTGGTTGAAGAGCACTGTCTTGCTGCCCAACTTGTTCTCTCAGAAGACTGAGTTGGGGCAAGATCTTGGGAAGTTGGTGCACTTGAGGCTGTGGCCCTAAGTTGTGATGTTGTGCTGATGTACTTGGAAGATTTTCTTGGCCTACTTGAATGACAGTTTTATGGGGTTTTCTAGGGGAGGGGGATATGGGGCTCATACTTGGTATATTGCCTATTTTAGGCCTTAACACGATAGCACTTTCAGGTTTACGGAAAAATGTCTAAATTTGAGTTTGATTTTGAACTGTGGGTTGTGAGGGCTACATTCAACTAAAAAGCCTAAAAATACCCTATTCTACATAGAATTTAGTCATAGAAAGTAATCAAATCTACATTTCATGTAAAGCAACTTCATTAAACATTGGAATTGTTCAAAGTTTCAAACTACTTTCTCTTCGATGTGCTTGAATAGGCTAGATTGGTTGTAGATGTAATATCGATCATTTGCAGGGGCAACTTTGATGAATTATTTGGCAAAAATTGACCAATAACATTAAGTACTGAGATTCCAATGGCAAAATGTCTAAATTTGATAAAGTTGGGCTGAGATAGCTCATCTTGATTGAATTGTGGGTCCTTCTATGTGTTGAGTCGGCTCGCAGTCTGGTCAGTCAAGATCTTGAGCTGACCCAGATATCTCATGAGTTGTGATAGTTCCTGAATTCATCGGTGATCTCTTCCCACCTTCTCAAAAATCAAAATGGTACGTTATCTTGTAATCATGAAGTCTTGATCTATGATTTCGACTGCAATTCTTGGCAGAATGAAGATCTTTTTTACTATGTTTATCTTATGGATGGCTTTTTTTGTTTTTGTTTTAATACTGTTGAACGAATTAGTTTCTTTTTCTCAGCTAAGTAGTTTCTAATTTAGATCCTATTTTGTTGGTGAGAATCTTTGTGAATGATTCAGCAAGGTCTTGTTTCTATTTTTCTTGAGCAAACTTTTGCTCTCTCTCTATATATGGCTGTTTACAGCCCATAACTATTTTATGCAATTAATGAAGAAGCTTTGCTTTGCTGCTATTACTCTGTTGTCCATTGTGAGTAATAAGAGATGCTGGGGCCTTGCTGTGAGGGCTAGACACCTAGAGTTGAGGAACCTTGTTGAGAGGACTGAACTACTTTTATTTCCTTTTTACTTTCTATTTGTTTTCAGTGCTAATTGCCACTTCTCTGAACCTCGGTGACCTCTTTTTGTGTAAAACCGCTGCTAAAAATTCAAAGAGGTATGTTGACTGAGGATTTGTTTCTTTGCTGTAACTATTGTCAACCTTTGGTAGAGTGGTTGACGAATATCCAGCACTGAGTGGGCCTATTTTTCTTTGAGATCAACCGAGGATTGATAAATATAGGTGTTGAACCTTTGTTCCATAGGTTTATATAGTCATGGGCCTATTCTATTGGCCTAAAAGTTAAGTGTCTTGGCCAAGTAAAAAATAGGTTAATTAATTAATTATTTTTTAGGGTTTATATATGCACTCCCTTAAAAAAGTCATTTTCAAGCAATCCCTCAAACTGTCTCGCCTTTCATGCGCCCCCTTCAAATGGGATTGAAATTAAAAATTCATCCAAAATCATCCATTCTGTTAAACCTCTTCTGCTAGATTTCGCATATTACCCTGGAGTAATATGGCCATTTTACCCCTGAACTTGATTCACATCAAGCTAATTTTTGATGATGGACATGCATATAGATTCTAAGGAAAAATGCAGTGCTGAAGGACCTAGGCCTTCATCTTCCTTCTACCTCTGCTAAAAGTGGCAGAAAATCCACCGCTGTCTTCTTCTGATTGCTAGTCCCATGTTGTTAGATCATTTTTAATGTCATCAAATTTGCAAGAAATTGTTTATAGCGAACTTAAAACAGGCTCAACTCCATAACAACCTAGGTTGGAGGTTTGTTTCTGAGTAAAACTGACTTTGGGGTTTGTTTTTACTCCAAAAGCGATTGACAACCTGCAATATTGTCCCTCAAATGATCCGCTTTGTTGAGAATCAGAATTGTACATGCAATCAAATCTGTACTTACCCCGGCGGTTAGTTTCAGTTAGTAATTAATTTATAGAATTGAAATTCAGGATGCAGAAGGCTTGCAAGGAATATAGTTGTTAGTAAATCAGATTTCCAAATAGCTTTCATAAATTCTCTTTTTTGCACTACTTAATCTTGGTGCTTGTTGAATCATTCAAATAGAAGATTATAAAAGAAGAGGAGGTAGTGGATGAAGGAAGATGAAGACTTCTTTTTTTCTTTGTTAAAAAAAAATGAAAAAAGGGGTAGTGGGGTACTGGATTAACCATCAGATTCAATTATCCCAACGGAGCCTTGCTTGTCCTCGTATACTGAGTGAACTTTCTCTAAACCAATGTTCAAAGTATTTATTGGATTCAATTGGTATTTCTTTCCTGGGTCATTTTGCTTCTGTCGGTAATTGAAGAAGAGAAGAGAAGAGAAGATAAGACGAATCCAGAGCATTTCTCTGTTGCTAGGGCTTGCTCCAAGTTTCGATGAGTTTGACGTTCAATTAATTTCACGGTTATGGCCGAATGAGAAGCACTAATCTAAGCAACAGGGAACCCTGGGGATTTTCATCAAGTTGGGAAGAAGGTTATGGCTGAATGAAGCACCAGCAGTGTAAGCAACAAGGAACCCTAGGTTTTTTTTATCGGGGTTGGAAGGAAAGAGAGGAAGAAGAAGACCAGGTAAGGGGCATTAATGTAATTTCATTTTCCCTTATTATCTTTTTGGGTGGTTTGACTAGGAGGGATAAATGGAAGACAAAGAAGGAAACAACGTAAGGGCTTCCCAGAACAAGCAAGGAACAATAAAAGTCATTTCACAGTAACCCTTAATTGAAACTCAACACTGATAGTTTTGGGGGGGGGGTAAATGTAAGATGCGATTTTCTGAGGGGTGCATGAAAAAACAGCCTTTTTTTCAGAGAGAGGTGCATGAAAAGACCCTTAGTTTAATAGTCTTTGATTTATGCTATGTTTCAGTTTTAGGTTTCCAGGTCACAAGTCTAGTAGGAGTCCTAGGTCTAATAGGTTTTTAAGTTCTGCTTCTTTTATGAGTTCATTTCCTATTTCTGTTATGAGTTGTAAGGCTGATTAGAATTCTATTTATACTCCCTTTAGGGGAATTATAGATTCAGTTCCGATTAGTTGATTATTCTGTCAAGCCTTGAGTGCTTTTATGAGTTTGCTGCTGCAACTATTGGTTTTCTGTCAACTTTGGTCAGAGAAGATCCAAGGGTTGACTCCATTAAGGTTCTTGGTGAAGTCAAGCTAGTTCCTTCCTATGGTTGAATGGATACCCTTCAGGAAGCCATTTCGTTCACTTTAAGCTCCCCATCGAGGTGGTAGTCTACACTTCATTTGCCTTTTCAATCCCCTATTTTTAGACTTCCCAATACATGCAAAATTCAAGGACAAATTCAAAGCTAAACCTATCTAATCTTTATATCCCAAATTTGGAGGATTTGATCCCTGTATCATTTCCTACATTCTCTTCAATTCAGCCTACTTTGATGCCTACAAACTGTAGTTTCCAATCTCAAGGAATTTATACCGTATCTCCTGTTGGATGTGCTAAGCATCCTTGATACTTTATACATCATTTAAGAGGTCATTACTTTTAACCATAAGGCTCTAACCTAACCCTTTTCTCCAAAAACCAAATCTATCCACCCCATATAAATTGGTTCTCTTAAAAGATCTTCAAAGAACTGCCTTCATTGATTTGAGGCAACATTAGTGGTTCTTTGTTGGATCCCTTCTACGCATCTTCTCATCCTCACGAGTTTAGCCAACCCTTAACCAGTGCTGACTACATTACTTCTTTTTTCTTTAGAAGTTGGTCTAGTGTTATTGTGGAATGATGAAAAATATTAGTTGCTAGAGCATGAATTTATGATTATCCATGAGTATACTGTATACCTGGAGTGATACACTATTGAATGAACCAGGCATTAGCAAATGTATACTTATACAACCGAACCTTAGCATTTTCATTGACAAGACTGGTACAATAGTTTTTCATTATGAGACTATCAGTATAGTGCCCACCTAGTAGCTTAAGTGACAAGGTGCCCACTTAGGCGACCAAAGAGCCCAAATGTTTCCTTTTTATTCTCGTTGTTAGAGTAGAAGGGTAAAAAGGGGGCACTAATTCTCGATAATGCTGGAAGTCTGTTGTTGAGTTTGATTAGGACTTCTAGTCGTTTTCCTTTTCCAGTTTCATGTAAACCTCAATTAAAAATAGAACTATTGGGTCTGGACGCTCCACAGTTCTATCTGAAGCTTTACAGCAGATTGAGCTCTCTCCACTCTTCTCTCCTCCTCTTTCTCTGTTCTAATAATATTTGACACCTTTCTTTTCTAACGTTTCTTAGTAAGCCAAAATGTGTACTTTATATCATTAAAGAATCAACATTGGTCCACATCAAGTCATCAAAATTCAACATAGCACTAGAAGACAATATAACTTAGCAAGCAAGCAGTTGGAAGTTTGAAACATCAAAACTGACAATTGGTTTAGATGGTTCTTGGAATTGGTCATTGTCATAATACACCTAATCTCACATTTGGATTATACTCTTTTTGTAAATATGATCTTAAGTAATTGAAATGCAATTGTATTGGGGCAGTGCTTTCGTTCTCCAAGAAGTTTGACTGGTCAAATGATTAAATATTATGTGAGACTTTTTGCATCAGGTAGAGCACACAACCAGCTTTCCAACAATTCTAGATTGCTTAAATTTGATTTAACAAACTTTATTTGGTGTTCATGAATGTTACTTTTTTTTAAAAAGATACCAAAACAAATTAATATTTTATAGTATTGTTTGTTATAACATTTTTTTTAAGGATATCAAAACAAATTAATATTTTATAGTATTGTTTGTTTCTAACAATGTTTTACCATATTAAGATTTATAATATTTTTAGGTTTGAGAAAAACCTCGGTATTAAAAAGTTGAAAATCTCACCTACCGTCCACAATCTGGTTTTTGCTCTTGAATTTTTTTTTTTGGGGGGGGGGGGGGGGGGGTTGACTTTTTATCTTTTTGAAGTTTGGTGTTTAATTATTATTTATTGGATTCAAATAAGGGGAATTTGCTGATTTTTTAATTATCTCATTGAAAGAACTAACATTAAATACTTACATAGCTTAAGTGACGGCTTGACACTATAATCATCGAGGAATAACACTATGAGTAAAATAAAACAAATCCTAGTGCTTTACCTTTGCTGGAAGACTTTCAAGATGCCATGCCAAGCTACTGTGCAAAGAATGAAGACTTGTCACCAACATTGCAAAATGCAAGGCAGTTATCTATTGGATGAGGCTGTACCAGATGCATCTTTGTGCGTTATGGCTTGTAATTTGGAGTGTAACAGTTTGGAGAACTTTATTGTCTGTGTTTTGTCAACTTAGTTGGCAGATTAATCTTTGAATTTGGTGACTCACGCTTGTGATTGCCAATGGTGGAGGTGTATTGAGAGATGAAGTTTAGTAATATGTGTGATAAGGTAGTGGCCTTTATATATTACATTTATTTGATATAATGATTTGCTGATGTTTTGACTTTTCTGATGGGTTTCTGCGGGAAGTATTATATAAAGGTTTATGTCTGTGTCTCGTGCTTGGGTTATTGGACTCTGTTGTTTTGCCCATATTGTTTATGAGTATGATTCTTTTGTTCTTTATCCTGTTCTGTTTTTCTTTTGTCTGTCCTTTGTACTTGTGGTCTACCCTCCTCTTTGGGTTGTCTTGGCAGCCCTGATGAGTGGGGGGTTTCTAAGTCATTTAGGTTCTTCTTATGAAGTGATCTTATGTATCAATTGATTTATTGATTTTCTTCTGGTCCACCTTGTCACTAAATTTAGTCCAGAGTTCGTGTTCTGTTGTAGCTTATCAATTGTTTTTATACAGTTGCCTTGTTTTCTACCTCTTATAATGTTGTCTTTTGTTTTTGTTTGGCAGCCCTGATGACTGGGAGTGTTTCTTAAATTATTTAGGATGTTTACTGGAGGATGACAGCAGCTGGAGTGGTGGATCTGTCAAAGACCAAATCTATCCTCCAAAAATTATGGACTGCAAGTTGTCCCACTTGCCCGAAGACGTGGTGCATGTCTATGTCTTTTGCACAATGATGCTTGCATTTTCAGTTTTTCTCCATTAGATTTGTTAAAGTTTCTGCGGTTTCAGAACACCAGAAACTGCACGAAGAAGGGAAGACTGGGGGGGGGGGGGAGAAGAAGAGGGGAGAGAGGTTATGCATGAAATCTTTCCCCTCGTATAGCATTCATTAATAGCAAAGTAACTAATCCCAGTCTACGTCTTATAATCCTGAACTGAGTTATACATAAAATAGAAACTAGATGTTGCTTGACAGAAAGTAGAATCTAAGACTATAATCAAAACTAATATTAGACTGGGTTTACTTGTCAACCAAGTGAGTAAAAATAGAAACACAAGCCAAAATAGAAAGTAATCTCCTAATCTAATAAGTAGAAGCTAAGGAAATAAAATAAAATCTGATCTTATCCAATCTGGGGTGTTCATGTAGTGTGGTTACTAGAGTAGTATTAAATCATGTATATCCTAACACTTACCCTCAAGTTGGGAGTATATATATCAAAGACTTCAGCTTGGAATAACAATAACATGTGTTATTCATAATCTTGAGCACAAGTAGCAATAGAAGATGGTGGTGATCACTGAGGGAACTTCACCCAGGAGATAGCAAACAACTTAAGTAATCTTCATGTCGATGAAGCATCCAACAATCAAAACAATAGGCGGTAGTGGATATGAACAACTTGTACAAACAAAGCTGCAACAATAATATCAAAAGCACTATCCATATAATCTTAGTATTTGTAATTAAAAATTGTCTCAAAAGTGGAGCATCTCCAATGGCTACATCACAAAAGGTAGGTAGTGGGCAGGAATCTCCACAAGAGATGATAAAGGTGCAGCTCTAATGTCTATACAGGTAGATAAATAACGTAGCTTTATTGTCCACACAAGTACATTAACGTGCAGCTCCAATGGCCGGACATAAGCAAGGTTGTCAAGGCCTCGTCTAGGCGTCCTGACCCATTTTTGGGTTAGGCAACTTGGTGTAGACTTGTTGCCTAGGTGTCCCCTTGCTTCATGTTGCCTTGGTTTTCATTGCCCCCTATTGCCTTGCCTTGCCTTGTTGCCTTGACAAACTTGGACATAAGATCTTTATGAAAAGGCAAGTAGTAGGTAGTAGGTAGTAATTCTGCTCAACCAAAAGTAGAAATAGAGCCTCAAACAAAGATCTCTACAAGTCAAGTATCGGTTATTATAAACCACATAGGCAGTATAGGTTACTGCAGACGAAGTTGGTAGGTAAAAGATAGTATAGGTTTATTGCGGACCAAGTAGGTAGCAATATGGGTTACTACGGACCAAATAGGTAGGTAATTGGCAATATGGGTTGTTGCAAACTTAGTAGGTAGGTAATTGGCAATATGGTTTGTTGCAAACTTAGTAGGTAGGTAATAGGCACAATATGGGTTACTGTGGAGGAAGTAGGTGGTTGTTGCTGTTAAATACCATTTTATGATAAACGTCTATGAGCTGATATGGCATAACTCTCCAATCTCCCCCTTACGTTTAGGCATTGCACGTGGATAAATAATGGCAACTAATATCTAGTATATGAAGATCCCAAGCAAGAAATTTTCAACGTGCCGTTTTATGGTAGATATAGTCTTTATTCTTCAAGCAAGTATGAATCTAACAAATGATATCCTAACTCTCCTCATGGTAGATTATATCATGGTTGTCAAAGAGTTCTCCTAGGCGACTGGCCCCACTTTTGGGTCAAGGCGATCATGTGTCATGTTGTTGCCTAGGCGATGCCTTATCATGTTGCTTGGTGTCGCCTTGGTTTTCATTGCCCTCTATCACCTAGCCTCGCCTTGTTGCTTTGACAACCATGGATTATATGGTACATGCATGTGCCAAGCTTTAAGAATTGGTTCAAAATATCCAATCAGGTAAGTTATGGAACCATATAATTACGACAATGCATAATGGCAGTGGCAGTGGCAGTATAGTAATGAAACAGTTTCAAGATAAAATGGCAGAATATGTAGAAGGGTGTAGGAGTATCTCTGTAAGGGTTTGCTAGGTGCGATAATTAGGTAATGGTCATGAGTGCATTAGAAATAAAGAGAGGAATAAATGTGCTGATTAAAGGAATTTAATAAGAAATCAACATAAAGGCAAAGTGAAGGGTATAATGGGACAAGAAAATTCGAAGAACTAAAAATATGAAACAATTCCATTGTTGCCTATCTCAAAAGTTGCCAAATACCAAAGTACTGTAATGCAGCCAAGAAAAATGGGTAAATTTTTTAAAAGCTGAAATTGATGGACATAATAACCTGAGAAAGAGTCCTTGATCAACCTTTTGAATAATAGGTGGACCGAATGGATAGAGATATAAGTTGGACAAAGAGCAGAGTATTGCTCAACTGATACAGAGGCACAATACTATGCAGCAACAGCCCGGTTCAGGTTCATATTACCATCGAAAAACCTTTCATGTCAGTCATAATAATCTCAGAGCATGGACTTGAGCAATCAAACATGCAGGAAATTGCTACAGTATAATAATTGCCCAAAGAATCTCGTAGAACAGTCTAATCGCAAGAGAGAATGTGGTCAGCAAGGTAGTAGCATCAAGACACCATAATTCCTTCAAACTGGGATCAAGTCTTCCTCTAGGTAATGCATTAAACCCTCAAAATCTCCATGACATCAGCAAGGTAGTTAGGAATTAGGATGCAAAAGGGGCTTCAGATATTCTAGGGGAGCTTCTAGAAACATTAGCCGCAGGCATGACCTTTATAGAATAGAGCAATAAATAGTGTAACCCTTTATAGCTTGATAATAAGAAGGTTCACCTCATAATTTAAAGAACAAGTTTCTTAGTAGAGTAGCAGGAGATAGGAAACAGGAGTTTGCTGCAGGTAGAATCAAAGTCTCCTTGAATATGACTCTCAAAACTGCAGTTGTTGTTTTCATGCAGGATCAGACTTGGTGCTCTTATACCATGTTAGAGTTGCTGCAGTTTCAGAACACCAAAACTGCAGGAAGAAGAGATGAGAAGAGCATCGTTGTTATGGCGACGAGGCAATGTGAGGCGGTGAGGCGCCTTCAGGCACTTCCGAGGCGGTCAAGGCAGTTTAAGTGACATTTTTAGTATACATCCCTACACTCTTGTTTATCATAAATATATCATATCTTATAATAAAAAATAAGAAAATTCTGTTAGAAAAATAACAAGTACTGAAAATAAGAAAAACTATACAAAGAACCTGATTGTCGCCTGAGATGAACCCTTGCTGGAAAATGTGATGGTGCTTCTGTGCCTCACAGCAGCAGCACATTAAAAGAAAGGTCTCCAGTGAAGAATTTCTTCGGAATATGGAGCTAGGTTGCCAGAGTGGAGTGGTGACTGTAATAGTGCTTCTGTGCGCAAAAAAGTTGGAAAACAAAGAAAGCTTCTGGTGAAGAACCTCACTGGAATAGAACCTTACTTGAGCAAGTGGGTTGCTGAAGTGAAGCCAGTTGCTGGAGAAGTGAGATGGGAATGTCAAAAGATGGGAAGAGTTGAGAAGTAATAGTGAAAGGATTTTTAGGTTATTGGTGTACCATGCGTAAGGTAATGGTTTTTATTTTTTATTATTTTTTCCAATATGTAGGTGGTCCCATTTACCTACATTACATGGGAGTTTCGATACATCATCCAACAAATATTGTTAGATTGGCATCTACGTTACCAGCCTTTGATTTAGCATGTTTGTGTTAACAGGAAAAAAAAGTGGCAGCCGCATTGATTCTCAAGGCATCCAAGGTGCCCACCTTAATGCAAATCACTTAAGGTGAAGCTCGCCATACACTGCTACAGCCCGCCTGGTCTAGGTGATGCCTAGATGATGCCTTGACAGCTATGGAGAAGAGTGGGGAAGAAGAATAAGAGAATGAAGAGGAGGGGAGAGAGGCTGCGCATGAAACCTTCCCCCTCACATAGCACCTTATTAAGAGCAAACTAACTAATCCTAGTATTGGATTTATTTCCTAAACTAAGTTACACAGAAAATGGAAATTAGATTTACTCAACAGAAAATATAGACTAATGCTAAAATGAGAACTAAGAGTAGATTGGGTTTGCTTGTCAGCCGAGCTACAAAAATAGAATCATTAGCCAAAAGTAGAAAATGATCTCCTAATGTAATAAGTAGAAGCTAAGGGGAAAAAATAAAATCTGGGTAGAACAAAACAAGATAATATCCAATCTTGGGGTGGATCCCACATAGTGTGGTTACCTGTGAAGTGGTAGATCATGCATAGCAACGTTTATCATCCGTGTTTTGCTTGCTTCACTGCTTTTTCAATTGTTGATAGACAGTCTGAACTCTGAAAATTGGTTATGCAGTTCGATTCTCGCATATTAAAAGCATCATGCTTTGTGCAAAAGTTACAAGAGGAGGGCAACAATGATTCTATAAGATGTCCTCATTTGGCAACTCTTGAAATTGAAAGGAGGAAGCATCTATATGGAAAAGGTGATGGCATCAAACTAAAGGAGGCTTTGTTAAATTACTTTTACAGGTTCTTATTCAAACTTGGTCCTTGTTCCCATTCCTGTGCTTTTGCTTTTATCATATTCTTGTGCATACTTCTTCATCTTTCTGTGGAAAACTTGTAATGGCTTGTTGTCTGGGTTGATCCAAAAAATATTTATTACTTTTCTTTGACTAACATGATTTTAGGTTGCCATATCCTATCTGTAACAAGGGAAATATTTTTCACTCCATTTTCTGATCAACAACAGGCAAAGGATTTGACCTGGTCTCTTTTTGTCCTTGCATGAAGAATGCAGGTACTCAGCTTGAGCCTAAAGAACACAGAAAAAGTTGAGGTAGAAGGTTGGAAAGAAAGTAACATGAGCATTCCTTGTCATATTTATTTGAAAGCTCCATGAGCCTGTTGGTTGGGCAAGTCAGCTATGATTATCCTGTGCAGAGTGGTTGGCCTTTGATATAGGGATAAACATCATTTATCTAATCAACAAGTTTAATCTACATCCATTACACTGGGAAGGAAAAACAAGAGAACTGAAGCTCCAAGCAACAAATTTGATATAAATGATTAAAATTAGATATGAAAAGCAAGAGAAATGGTCAGAACATTGGTAAGAAGTTTCGGGCCTCCCAAACTTAAGAAATTGACTGAATATTTAAGTAGCAGTGCATGTTCGTTTATGTAGCCTTAACATCTAAATCTACATGTAAGATTCCGTTGAAATTATCTTGGCTGTATTGAGAAAGATGTAGTTCTCACGTAGAACAGAGAATGGGCAGCATGTGATTTGACATGTATTGATCCGGGGTTTCTGACTATAATAGGGTATTGATGTTATCATGTTCGGGAGTTGCTGTGAAATAAGCTTGATGAAATTAATCCAGGAACATGGTTTCTGGGGTATGCAGCAATAAACAACATCAGTATCAAATCTAGTGTAATCCCAACTAATTGGGGTCTGCTGCATGGATCCTTGCCCTCTGATCAACTCTTGTTTGAGGTCATAGTGTCATACTCAATAAAAGCTTTAGTTATTCACGTCTTTGCTCATCATTTTTCCTAGAATCGTTTTGAGTCTGCCGCTAGATCTTTTAGTTCCTTCAATCTAAATCAAATCAGTCTACTTTATTAGAGCATCCTTTTCAACATAGCCATGCCATCTCAAATGACTCTTTTGTAGCTTATTATGATATCATGTATTGCAGTTTCTCCTATATCTGCTATAATATGATGGTTACTTTAACCTATCCACTTTTGCCACATTCATCTCAAAACCTTCATCCCACTACACTAAGTTTATATACTGTATACATTGGTTCCCCCCCCAAAAAAAAGAAGTTTATATACATTATGCTTTTTAACTGCCCCACATTTTACATCATGAATCATAGACAATCATATGACTGTCCAGTAAAATTTTCCTTCAAGATCTAAGGAGATATGCACAGTATACTCCAGTTGCGCCTCTTCATGTCATTCATCTTGTATTAATTCTCTGTGAAAATCATTCTTGTATCAGCTTTCTTATTTATGATTGAGTGCGAATACTGAACAATCACTTTGTGGAGCCTCTAATTTTCACCACCTCATCATCTGACCCAGTCTAACTGAAGTTCCACACAATATACTTCATCTTTGTTCTACTTATCTTAAAACCTTTTGATTCCAAGGTTGGTTTCTATTACTCCAATTTGGCGTCAATCCTTCCCTTTGTCTCATTCATGAAGACAATATCATTAGCAGAATATATTGCTTAAACTTTTGGTGTCATACTGTATCAGAGTCTTCTGATACCGATATGTTTTGGCCGATAAGGTTAGCTTTGATATGGTACTTAAACCTTGATGCCTACCATTATAGTTACCTCCCAAAACAAAAATATTACTTGCAGAAATTAGAAACCTCCCCAGGAGTGATATAGGACCCATGGCCACCCCAGGAAGACCCAAGGAAGGTCTAGGTTGTCTGCCCAGCACCCTGCGGCTCCGCCAGCAGCATAGGAAATTTTGGCCAGCATGAAGGGTATTTTGGTAGTTCAGGCAGTCCTAAGCAAGCCCAATGAGGTCTAGTTAAATCAGAATCTTATTCGGAGTCTACTCCTACTTTTATTTTGTAATTTGAGTCAGTCTAGGAGATAACAAAAGTTCTTTGTTTTTGGTTTCAAAATTGAGTACTAGTAGGAGTTGTTCTATAAAGGCTATTGTTTGTGACCAAACAGTTTTGATGAGTAAAACACTGTAAAGGAGTTACAGCAGTGAGAGAGACTTTGATTGAGGAGAAACCCTGTGGTGGCCCAGTGTGGTGATCTTCTTGGCAAGTTTTCATCCTCCAGCCCTCTTCAACCTGTAAGGGATCATCCTTAACCCTCCCATCTCCCCCCTCTATGTCCACCTCTCCAAGACTGAGATACCCCTTCATCTTCCCCAAAACCTTAATTGCTTTATATCCCAATCCCCACCTCAGCAATCCTTTCCCCTTCTTGGATCATCATCTGTCCTATCCACCTAGCATTCGGTTCCTACCCTAGCCTCATTATCCTTTATCCATCTTTTATCGACACCCTAAATCCCATACCTCTTGATCCCCTCCACCAAATCACTTCCCTTTCTGGAATCACAACCCCCACCCTCCATCTAGCACTCACCCTACTCTAGCCCTGACTACCCCCTAGAAACCCTAGAAAATTGAAACCCTAATTTCACAAAACCCTAGACTTCTGGAATTCAAATCTGAAAGCAAAAACAGCAAGGTTCAGGTTTATACTTGAGTCACCCTAAGCCTCTAAACCTAGCCACACCAGTGAACAATCCCTTCAAACCCTAAAATTCCTAAACAGCCCTACATCCCTAAGCTGCAGGGGATTAGAAACCCTACTTGTTTGCTGATGTCATTAATGCATCCTGGAGACTGGCCCTCATCCTATTGGGCCTACATCAAGGAGCTTTGCTGCTGATGGAAAATTTGAAATTAGTATTTGGCCAAGCTCTCTCTCACTCTCCATACAATTGAAAGAAAAATCAGGAACTTAAGAGAATGACTTGTTTCTAAGTGTGTGCTTCTAAGTACTCCCTTTTAAAGAAGCCTATTACTTTAACAGGTTACATAAAAACCATTTCAATATGTAGTTTGCCTAAATATCCGTTTTCTGTAGATTGCCTGCATCAACAACTCAAAAGTAATGAGATTTATTTTATGTGACACACTAATTCATTGCTTAAATTTATTAGGACAGAAAAAGCTGACTGTCATGGGGTGCTGTACCACAGATGGAGGCACGGGTTGGTTGTGTTGAAATTTTATTGTTTACTACAGCTAGGTTGTTCACGTGGATTCTTTATATAAACCGTCGATGGTTTTCACCTTGTATAGGTGTCTCTGAACTTGGTCAGGGTTGAATTATTTAGAGGCAAGGTTCGTTGTATACTTGCTGCTATACAGATGTGTTATTCCCAGCATAATGCAGTTTTGAGTGCTTTTTTTTGGTTGGGGGAGGGGGGGGGGACAAGAATCATGAAAGATTCCACAGTGAAGCTTGACCTTGCCACTTGTTGTATTTGGTTTTGCTAATGCAGGTTTGGTCACCTCCCTTGCTTTACATCTGACGTTGAGATGTTTCTTGAATTATTGACTGATGATGAACGGGTTGAGTTCCTTGAAAAGATAACGACAAGCTGTGATTACTCATCAGTACCAGTAAAGGCACTTGGGCAATCAATTAGCATTTTTAAACTCCAGGAATTGTTGGGAACCATGTTCAAGCTCCCTATTGGTGGTGAGACTTCTGCTACTTATTCTGTGAAGTTCTACATTTATTTAAAATCTTTTGTTGACTTGATTTCTGTTTTTCATGAATTTCATATGGAAGAATTTTCTCTTCTCTTCCAACCAGAGGTAGTGGGATGAATAAAGTGCCTAAATCTCCTTCTATGGTTTGAATTGCCCAGACACCCACTTCCCAGTAATCCAGGCCCTTCATTTTCTTGTCCGTCGTCTGAAGGGACATAAATATAGGAGAGGTCCTAGTTGGGTGAATATGAGGTTAAAATATCAATGGGAAGTGTAACTAACAGCTAGATTAAAATAAACACATTTTGACCCAGTGACCCCCATAAAGGAAGAAAGAAAGTAGTGATAAGCAGAAAATGTTGACTAGTAAGGACTAAGGAGCAGTAGGGTAAATTTTATTCACCTGTCCAATGGACATCAAGCTTTGGTTGAGTGGAGTGGATGGTCTGGAGAAGAAAATAATCAAATCTCAGCTTAATCAAATGGTTGGATACTCAAAAATTAATGACTGAAATTAAAACCTAATGCTGTCAAATATTAGACAGTAGCAGCAGGACATAAATAGCAAGGAGAGACAGTATAACTCTTTAGCTACTGGTCTGATGGACATTCAGCTTGGATTGAGTCATTTGAGTGGAATGGATGTAGTAGGGAATAACACAACCAAATATTCTTATTGGAGATCTATAACAGTCTTGAAAGAGAATCTGTGATAATAATGAATAATAAGCTCAAAAAAGGAGGAGATGAATCACCAAATAAAAGGCCACAATATGGGAAGAAAGTTGCTGGAGAACCTGCAGAACTGAAGTCCTACACCACAAGGAGAAAAAGGAGGAGTCCAAGTGACTAAGTAGTTTGTGAGTAATGATCTCTACCAATAGTAGATTCCCATAGTTTATTTTGATGCAATAATTGGTTCAATTTTAAGCATTTTGGGTTCACAGTTTGTTAAGTTGTAAGTAAGACCTCCATCTCTCTCCACAGTTTTAAGAGAGGAAGTGTTTTGTAATTAGACTCCGCCTTGAATTCCGACTTCTAGGCAGAATAGGAAGAGGTCCTTTGGCAAGCATAAATAAAGGTGAACATTGGGGTGGGGGGCTCATTTCTCCGCTGTTTGAAAATTTCTCTGCTCAAAGGCTGCGGCTGCAACTTATCTTCTCCATGGGAGATTCTTTTCAAGTTCTTAATTCAAACACGATGCTGTGCAAGGAATTCTTTAGCGACCGTAAGTTGAACCATCTCTACCTCTTCCATTCTTCTTATCGCCCTGCCCTACGTCCTAACAATAGAATTGACACATCTTAGTTTTCTGAAGGTCTAGGATAAGATGAGACAGAGGATGAGTTAAGAAAACAACATTGGCTCAGGGTCTCGGTAGCTCAGTATTTTACATAGTTGTATGCCACCCACTGAAACCTGGCTTAGACTTTTTCTTTTGCAAAATATAATGCTCAACTTTTCAAGATCTTGGCCCAACTTGGGTTTCTGCCTGGCCTAAACAAGGTTATATGAAGATGTTAGACTCTTGGGCTAGTGTACCTTTTGCCTTTTATTAAACTATCCAGTTGACTGGTTGTAAGAATGCAGACTCTTCTACTTACTTGGCTACCAAGTAAATCTAGAATTGAAACTAGGAGGATTGGAAGTAAGGAAATTAGAAACATCTGATTAGTATAGCTTTTTATAAGTAGCTTATTACCAAAAAAAAAAAAAAAAAAAAAAAAACTAGAATAGATATTCTGTAGCTCTGAACAATTTTTGCAATGTACCATGTTGAATGTACCACCAAGCATATTTACTGAACTACATAAAAAACTGCAATATCCATGCATGAAATCAAGCAGGAAACTAGCTGGTAAAAATCCATATGGAAAGGAATCATCAAACATATGACATCCTTTTTGCATGAGAAGTTGTCTTAGAGTTGCCAACTGCAAGATACTCGTTGCTACACTGAGAAGTCAGAAGGGCAAAGGGGAACAGAAGAAAGTGCTAAACTTGGGAAGATCTGGAGGATATTTTGGAGTCCATATGGGACTTTTTTGTGGTGCAGTTGTTTCCGTTTTGGATTCTCTAATTTTCCCTATAAATAAAGACAATTTTATGAGGTTTCCCACATCAAAAGTGAGTCCTACAGTCTCTTCTTCTCACTCTCTATCTCTTTTCCTTTCTATTCTCTGGTCTCTAAGGATCATTATATCAGAAAGATTATTGAATGTCAACTCCTAGAAAAAATTTCAATTTCTTTTCTTTCAACTGCTCAAATTATAGTAGAGGAGATCAATTTCGTGGCAGCTACTTCCAAAATAGAGTTTTGTGACCTGTGTCTCTTCAAGAGCTCTTTTGAAGTAGTAGACACGGGGTTTTATTTGCTGCAGCGGCTCCTGCAGGCAGCGAATCGTCATGATCTCGCCACGTGTACAAGAATAGATCCAAGGGTCATAAATCAAAATGTGGGGACTTTAAATCTAAATTAAATTTTTTTATTTTACATTTTAGAATTTTATATATATTTTAAATTTATAAGAATAGATCCTGGATTGGGTTCTACCCTCCCATGAGAGAAGCCCTAGAAATTTGGCGATGCTGAGGTTGTTGATGGTGGTTCTTTGGTTAAGATTACATGTCCTTGGGTTTCTAGGCTTGGCGGGTTATCTACAAGAAACCCATTTGATTAATTGGAGGGTAAACGGTAACGCCCGCTTTCCAGTATGGGAAATAAGGCCGTTAAGTAGCCCAAAAATAAATTTCCCTTAGGTAGTGAACCGATTGAGACAAAATAGAATAGTTAAAATTTATAACATTAATCCCAAATTTTTAGATTTGGAGTATCAGTGGAAGTCTATTTTTAAATTGTAATAAATTGAAACATTTTCATTATTCTAAAATTTCCAAAATAAAAGGAGTCAACTATTACATCTATTACATTTATCAAATAAAACATTTAATCCCCAATTACATAATTATTTGAAGATAAATGAAAACATATTCTATATCCTTAACATATAATATATGAATGAGGTTCATTAGCAGGGTGGGTTTCCTCTGTCTCATGACCCAATTCCTCAAGGTCATTCTCTACATATACATCATATGGAGAAAAATTGCAGTAAGTTTTTGAAAAACCTAGTAAGATCAAATCCAACAAGATATATCAACATGTTGGACACAATTTATCGAAATATTACAAAAGATACAATCATATGCAATGAATAATGCAATAATGTTAATGCACAATTAATTTTATTTTTATTTGAAAACAGTACGATGCCCCATGCTGTTACATGGTTTGCACACACGTTATACGACCTTGACATGCGTAGTGCTCTTTCTAGTGTTATTATGGGTTTTTCCAATATGAAGGGATGAAGGTTGATCTACTACATTACATGGCTTGCCCAATGTTACATAGCCCTATCAATGCATCCGGTTCATTATTGGACCATGATAAATGAAAATTTTATATTTTCATAATGCTTATTTATTTTCTTCATTTGGATCTAATATAATGCCCCATGCCGTTACATGGCGTGCGCATGTTACACAGCCTTGACATACGTATTATACCAAATTCTTGGGGTTCAACACATCATACCCCATGCCGTTACATGGCCTACATGCGTTATACAACCCTGATATGCGTGTTGATCCATCTAGTGTTATCATGGGTTTTACCAATAGGAAGGGATGAAGGTTGATCCATGCTGTTATGTGGCCTATGCACGTTACACAACCTTATCCACCCATTTGAATCTGTACCGAACCATGATAAATGAAAAAATTCATGTCGTCTTCTTTTAATAATGCAATATGCATTGCAATGCTCAATCTTGATATTCATAGAAATTCATAAACATTCCATATCATGGCAAAACATAATACGTGAGAAGAGATAAAATTCAATTTACGCTAAGAACACTATGATTCAAATATTTAAATAACTAGCAATCAAAATCAAGATGATATACAATGTTTCAAACTATAAAAAACGTGTAGGATCTTCGATTGCAATCTAGATCAAGGTAAAATACAGGGTTTCAAACTTGTAGATATATGCGGGATCCTCACTTGCAATATAGATTAAACTACAGACAACAGATCAAACATGTAGATATAGTGTGGGATTGTCACTTGCAATCTAGATTCTAGATTAGAATAAAATTCATTGATACAAACTTGTAGATATAATGCAAGATTCTCACTTGCAATCTAGGTTAAAATAACCCAATGATTCAAACTTGTACATAGCATGTAGGATTCTCACTTGCAATATAGATTAAATTAAAGACAACAAATATATCTATTTAAGTTTAAGTATAATGGGTAAATTACTTTTTTCATTTTTTTAATTCTTCTTTTTAATTTAATTCATTAATTTTCTCAAAAACTAATAAAAATAATGCTAATTATCATTTAAATCACATTATTATATATGAAACATGACATATATTACTATATAATATAGTTAGGGTTATAATATGAGGTAAATGACCAAAATACCCTTGCTAAAAACTTATTGGTATTACAGTAACGAAGGAAGCCAATGTTTTTTCCTACTTATTTCTTCTTCTTGATTTCGCAGCAAATTGCTGATGGGCTTGCTTTTGTTTTTTGTCCAACTAGTTTTCTTTTTGGATTTGTTCAATGGGAGCTCCTTTAGCTTACTAGTGTACTGGAGAAAGGAGGAACAAGAGTTCTTGCAATTGAATTTGAACCTCTATGGATGTTAAGCTAGGTGGTCCAAATGGGAACCATGTTGGGATCAATTTAGGTAGCCTCGTGTCTGCAGAAATGTTTCTTCTGTCAATCTGGTGTTAAATGGTGGAAAGGAATTGCATTTGTGGATTGATTATGATGTGAGTACCAAAATCTTGGAAGTTAGGTTGAGTAATTCTGGAGCTGTGAGACCATCTGTTCCACTGATTTCTTATGGAATCGATCTGTCATAGATGTAGAAAGAGGAAGATGTATTTGTGGGTATTAGCTCGTCCACTGGAATTCTTCTCTGACAACCAGCGTCTATTCATGAAGCTTCAGATTAAGAAGTGTTGCCAACTGGCTACATTCACAAGCAGCAGATCCACGTATTTATTCAATGCCAAGTAAACCACAGAGAAAAAGCAATTGTCTGTTTATGGATTCTTGCTGGGTTAATTTTTGGAACCAGTTGTGGAGCTCTGGTTGTGTTGATCATCATTATTGTTTGGACAATCTCTGGGAACAGGACTTAATCGGTAGTTCTAGTGGAGTATCTTGTGCATCCTGCGGAATTTCCAGGGTTTTTTCATAGGAGGGTAGAACCCAATCTTGGGATCTATTCTTGTAAATTTGAAGTCTATATAATTCTATAAACGTAAAATAAAAAAAAAATTAATTTACATTTAAGTCCCACATTTTGATTTATGGCCATTGGATCCATTTTTGTACACATGGCAAGATCATGACGATTAGCTGCTGGCAGCAGCCACTGTAGCAAATACAAATCCGTAGACACGACCCATGTGTTCCCTCGGTGATAGAATGCCTTCCATAGTTGCTAAACCTTCTTAAGATCTTAACCAGTTCTGTTGCTGGGCATGTCAGGTGTATTGCACTGTTGCATAACCAAAAAAAAGGCACTTGTAAGAGCTTTGAAGCCAAAAACCAATTTAGTGAGAAAATTTTAGAAGCCATCTGAGAGGGGGATCTTGAAAAATACAAATGAAATTCCTAATTTACAAATAGACCTGCAGATTTTGCATTTTTCCAGCCTTACATTAATAGATAAGAAAGTTGACTCCAACATCTAGGTTTTCCCTTGAAGAGAAATTGAACTGTTCTGTATCTATCAACTTTGCTGCGCCTGCTAGCAACTGTTTTTCCATTAGGAAGATGTAAACAAATTGAAAAGGTTGAAATTTTAATTTTTTGTTTATGGTTTTTCCTCTAGAAGTTAGAGCTTCTGTTAGATTGCTGTTGAGACTTGAGATAGGGAGGCACTTGCAGAGTTGGGAATATTGGAAAATGGGAGTATTTTATCTCAGTAGTGTAGGTTTAATTTACAGAAGTGGGAAAGTGTAGTCTTGATTATTTTTACCCCCCCCCCCCCTTTTTTTTTTCAATCTTTAAAGCATTTTGACTTAAAATATAGGTGACTATCCCTTGGTCAAGTTTATAGAAGGCATCTTTACTGCCTTGGCTTAATCTGTGCATTGGACACTTTTGTTGGTTGACGGTAAAATATGTACTTAAGTTGATTTGCGAATTTTGACCTTTGTTGTTTATCTTACTAGAGCTAGAGGAAACTGCCGTACAAATGGCAAAGATTTACTGTACGAATCTTCAACTTTCAAAGGATTTGGATCCACAAGAAAACATGCATGGTGAAGAACTTCTATCTATGGCGTGCAATGTGCTGATCCAGGTATTTGATAAGTTTGCCTGTAAACTTCCTTGTTTATTTGAAATATTTTTGTTCTTTGCCATGACGAGTTAAAAATTTAGTTTCACATTCATCTCTTACAGGAACATGTTATCTTTGGCATAAAAAACTTTCATCGGCATCTGGATTATGTACATGAGCATGATCACAATATTCTTATTATCATTTTTATTTACTGCAGGTTCTGGTAGCCTATAATGGTTGGGTTGGATGTGTGACTTCCATGCTAGAAGGGATCTCCTTGATCCACTTACATAGGTTTTTGGTTGCTTGAGAAAGGAAACCATAGTTGTGAGCCAGAATGATTTGCACAGGTGAATTGGTCACATTCTCATTGTGCAATGACTTGCTCTTCAATCACTGATCAATCAGGAAGATGTACTTCCATGTAATAGGAAGATGTAAACCACACTCAAGTCCTCACCAGTGAAGCTTTAAGCAGTGTAGGGGGATAGCTTCATGTAACTCAGGGTTTCCTCGAGCCTGACTGTAAATTCAAGCAGGTTGAGGATTTAATGGAAGTTCCCCCACCCCTCCGACTTGAGCCAAAAAAATTGAAAAAAGGGGGAGGTTTTGGGGGGGGGGGGGGAGGAGAAGAAGAAAGAGAGAGATTACGTTAGACATGCAAGACTCAAAATCTTGTGCTTCAGATTGTGGATGTTCAAGTCATATATTTGGTTTACTTGTTTATGGTATTTCACCTTTTTTCTTTTCCTTGGGAGCTTTCCTAATGGTGTAATATGAGGCCTCTTGTTTGAGTATGGTTATGCAGTTGCATTCGATCATGATACTGTTTGGAAGTCTACAGGCAAGTCTAGAAGGTCCAAAAGGTGGTTATGGCAATCCAGCAGGATGAAATCAAGCTTTTGATAGCTATTTTATATGCTGAGCCTTCATTAAGTACTAGGTTTTATGTAATGAACTTGATTGATAAGCTCATCATGATGTGCTGAATCCTATAAATGAGATTTGTATTTAAATGTTTTGAATTAGATTAGAATATTAATTCCAAAAACTTCTGTTTTCGTTCTGTTTACTTTATTCAACATCTAAGAATGATCGGGAGCCCTTTTATGACTTAGCTTAGGAATGTCAAAAGGCCTTTATGTACATAATATACCCCTTATCAATTAAGGATAATTTGGATAAAGAATTTTGACTTTTCTTAAGAGTTCTGGAGTTGTTGCTGTGCAAATGGGATTGGTATTCTAGATCTGACGCCCTCCTAGTTCTGTTCATGTTTGAGATCTGGTTTGATTTTTACTCCTCTTTTTGTATTTCTGTAATATCGCTTCTAGCTCCTCTAGTTTCTCGTAATTCTCTTCGCTGTTCTTGAAAATTATTCAACTCCTACAATTCTTATATTTTGGTCCTATTATATTAATCCTATCAATTCTATGTTGATTCCTTCTCATATCACTCTTTTTTATTTTTTTCTTGAATCTTCTTGAATTTTGGACTCTTAACTGTTAGATCTATTCCACACTTTAGGCACATCATCCCCCCAACCCTGGTGATCTTAGATTCCAATTTGACCCCATTCTGACCATCTGATATCAAGATATAAATATTTTCTTGAATTTTTTTCTCTCTCATACCCGTAAACCAAGAACCCTCGTGTCTTCTAATCTAACCATCCAAACCTAACCAAACTTGGGGGGGATCATATCCCTATAGCATTACCTATACTCCCACCGGGTTTCACCCCATTACAATAACTTTTTTCATATCTCAAGAACCTGCCTCATCTGATCATACGTCTCACCATTCTAAATATCTCTATAACTAACACCCTATCATCCTTGATACTATTCTATCCCAATTAACCCATCCAGGGAATTTAGAGGCCACTAGTTTAAACCCAATTGAGGAACCCATTCAGAAACCATCCCATATACCATACCTGAATTCAAGATTTGGGCCTGGAAACTAGTCTAGCCTTAGAGATCTTGGAAGACTAAGCCTTATTCTAGTAAGGCTGCATCGCCCATGACGCAAACTAGACCCAGTTCATAATGGTTTGTGTCTTTTCTATATGTATGGCTTTGTTAATTATGTTTTTGCGGGGTGTATTTTTATATCCCCCCCCCCCCCCTGCGGCTTTCTTTGATGATTAAGTTTCTTTGTCATTTATGTGGTGCATTTTCTATCTAGTTGTTGATAATTGAAATCGTGAAAGATATATGGTCAGTTTTCCATCATGTTCTTGAGATTCCCATCCTTGTATGGACAAATATGATTATTGCACGTATTATCTTTATTTCTGTCCTATGGATATTTCATTTGTTGCTTTTTGATTTTGCATTTCAGTTATTCTGGCGTACCAGGAATATTTATTATTTGCTGGAGTCAATTATGGTTCTGGAATTTGGCTTGACTTTGCGAAGGTGAGTCTAAATTTCAATCTCTTAGCGCCACAGCTAATTTTTCTTACTTGTAAGGTCATTTTGTATTTGATGCACATTGCCATAGACCTAGGATTAATGGTATGGAGATGTTTTTGTTTGGCAGCTAGGCAGCCATTTTCGTGCTTATGTATCATGTATTCTAGGAGTGGATTAAGCACAATGATGATGACGGGTCTGAATCTTCAACCTTATCTTATCTCCAGACCTGTCATCACTTGTTTTCTGGTTCTCAACTAGTTCACGACTTCACGGTATAGCTTATGCAACACAGAGCTGGTGATATGACCTGACCTGCTTTATACTCTTTGAAAAAGGAAAGGAATGTGATAGGAAAGAGCTGCATATTCCCTTAATCCAGGCTCTGATACCATTTGGTGCCACCTATACTTAAGAGGTTCAACTAGGGCCAAGTTTCTACGATGTTAACTCAAAAGGTGAGAGTTTAGGGTTGCTAGGTTGTGGGAAATTTAATTGGGATGTATTATAACATAGGCAACATGGTTGGATAATTTTATAGAGATTTAGAGTGATGGGTTATATAGATGGATGAAGTAGGTTCTTGAGATATGGAAAGAATAGTTTTTGTAGTAGAGTGAGACTTGGAGAAATTAAGGCAATGTTATATATGGATGTTCCAGTTTGGAACCGTTCTAATATTGATGTAGATGTAAGTTTGAAATTTGGGTCTCTTAGGGAGTACAAAAATTCAAAAAGGGGTTATAACTTTGAATTTTGGATGGTATTTTGATGAATACTCTTGATTGAAAGAATGGCTTGATAGATTAGGCTATTTAGAAAGATTTCAAATGGATTCTAATGGTTAGTTTGGGCTGGAGGTAGGTTTTAACAGCTTGGGTTTAAGGAAAAGAAAAATAAAATGAAATTCAGGGTTGGGAAATTTAGAAGTTTACAAGATCAGATAAAGAAGAATTGGCATTAAGGATAATTTAACTTAATTTTGTTGAAGATATTCTTGAAGATCAAGTTGAACAGCAGAAGGAACTCTTGGGAAAGAAAAAAGAAGAAGAGAATAACGAAATCAAAGAAAGGATAACAATCCTGTATGCACTGCCATACAACACAAAGCTCTTATAAAAAGTTGTATTCATTATCAAATCATCTCTAATTGATGGTGGTAGGAAACAGAACAGAACATAAGGAATAGACCCACGTCCCCTGTTGTCAAGGCGACCTGGTGTTGCCTTGGTTTTGGTTGCCCTCTATCATGTCCCTTACCTTGCCTTGTCGCCTTGACTACTGTGCACACATTAAATCCTCCAGTTAACAAAAATATAGCTACAGTGGAAGCATAGATTTTAAGTCATGAAAAATCTCATGACACGTAAGGATGTACCATAAATGTATACTAAAGACTTCTTTTTTGGCGTAATATGACTTAAAATTCTGAGCCCCACCTGTCAAAGGATATTATGCTGTTGATGGGGTTAGGTTTGTGTTGAGGATTGTCTTGAAAAAAGTATCATTCATATGGAGCTCACATATTCAAATAAGATATAAATTACACTCTGTCAGTAGAAATCTTTTTCACAGCTGATGAATGAGAAAGCTCATATCATTAAACTTAGGCACTACATCAGTATTATCATATGTACCTTTCTCCAAATAAACTATTGTTCTAACTGCTGTGATTGATCTAGTACCAGGGTTAACTCCAAATATAAACAATCATAACAGCTATTTTTTTCATCATATCCATAATAGAGAAAATAAAAAAGCCATAGCCATAGAATCCGAAAATGATACAACGTAGCAGCTAAGGATACATTTCCAGAGCCTTACCACAAAAGAAAAAGGGAGACCATATCCAAAGTGAATTGGGATCGAAATGCCTATTAGTTTCATCTACTTGAAACAGGTATTAAGAGGGGAAAAAAATTTGAAACCTTTATGAAAACTAGTAACGATGCAATTGTGATGTGTTTCTAACCATAAATATCTTTATTTTGAGTAATTTATATCTTTTCATCTTTATGGTTTTACTTCTTCTTCTTCTCAGCTGTAAGCCCATATTTATTTGCATTTCTAATGGATGAATTAACGAAAGACATTCAAGATGAGGTTTCTTGGTATATGGTTTTTTTCTGGTGATATTGTTTTGATAAATGAGACACAAGTAGAGATTATTCTCATTAAATATTGTTCTAATGTCTAGTTAAGATCTAGTATGCACATCTATGTATATGTGGTAGGATTTATTTATTTATTTATTATTATTTTTAAAGAGTTTAGATGTGTATACTAGATCTTAACTAGACATTAGAACAATACTTTAACAGATGCATATATGTTGGATAATGATATTTATTCTGGCTGGAATTATCTTTTTCATTTTCAAGGTTAAATTTAATTGGTAACCATATATCTGTGCTTGGCAGGCATGTCTGGCAGTACAAGGTTCTGTTGGTGCATTTATATTCACTTCTGAATGCCCTTCCAATAGCGTATGAATGGTAATGTGTTATATCCAATTGTTATTGCTAGTTAATTCATTATATTGACTTAATGATACTGTGGTTGTTTCTGTTCAACACTTCTTTAATTGGCTATTTCCATCATCTTCTTTAGGTATAAATCGTTGGAGGTAAAAAATATCTTGTTGGAGACAATATCACACCACATTTTGCCTCAGATGTTAAGTTCACCACTTTGGGTTGATTTAGCTGACCTTCTAAAGGATTATCTCAAGTTTATGGATGACCACTTAAGAGAATCTGCTGATCTAACATTTCTTGCGTATCGCCATCGGAACTACTCCAAAGTTAGTATCCGTTTTCTCTAATTTAAATCTTAAGTAGTCATCCCCTTCAATCTCATGAGCTGTTACTGTTGCTTTTTTGCCTAGGAGACAGTATAATGGAAGATGGTTGTTTGTGAAATAAAAATAACTGCAAGCGCACGGTATCGTATAGCGAATGGGTTGATCGCAAGGAGATATGTCACTTTAGATTTTACCTCTTAATGATAATGCGAGAGTGCAATGATTCAAATTTGTTAACTAACTAATTAAATTAAACGTGCGGTCCTAATCCATACATCTAATGCAATTGAATTGAGACGAAAAATAAAGCAAACATAACCAATGCATAATTAATAAAAGGCAGAAAAAAATGCGAACAATAAATAAATAAAAATAAAAGGGAAGTGATCTAAGTGTTAGCTCTGGATCTAGGGAAGGGGAGTATAATTATAATGACTTTGACCATGGACCCTTTGCCGTAGCTTACAGCCCACTGATCGGGGGAACGGATATTAGAGAAAAAGTAAATAACCAGAGCAATAAAAGTAAATCCTAAATTAAGAATATGGAGGGATAGATAGAAGCGGGAATGGAGGGGGGAGAGAAGATTATGGAAGAATGTTACTTGCATCTTTGAACTTCAAATAATAAAGAAAGAATTGAACTAACGATTCAAATCTCAAGCAACCCTAACAACCAGATCTAGAATGATCTAGATCTGCAATTGCTAGACCCAGAGAAAAACGAATCCTCAAACTTGAACTTGAACTTGAAATTGCATTGTATAAAAAAATTAAACCTAAGCATTCAATCTAGAAATTAGAATCTCACAAAAGTAATCAAGGGAAATTAGAGAAAGCCTAAATAAACTAAAGAGAAAAGAAAGTGTGCTTCTCCTAAGCTCTAAAACATGTTTTTCCTTGATGGAGTATGCTCCCCTTTTATAGACTTTACATGGGATATGATTATTGACAGAGTTTGAATCAAACTCAAAGTTCCTATCTGACTCAACCAATTAGGGTTTTGACGTACTAATCGGACTGACTTAGAGAGATCAAATGCACAATTTCACCGTTGGATTTGAGGATCAAGAAGTCGTGAAGATCTCCTCCAAAAATCAGCTTGATCGGACACTGGATGACCGTTCGATGAAGGGCTTGATTGAAATTGGACAGAGACATTCAAAAACGGGATTTTTCTCTCTTCCTTCTTTGAATATAATTCTTTTTCCTCTTTTTCTTTCTTTGATCAAGTCCCAAATAGGAAATAAGATATTGAAGTATGCAAGGACTCTTTTTCTCCATTAGGACTCTCCCAATAATACCTATTTAGATTTGATTGATAATTTCTAATCTCAGCCACAGATAAAAATTTGCTTATTTATCTCTAAAATATTTTGTTGTTGGCCCATAATTACATCTCTAACCCATCATGCTCCAAATCAGGCCCATTTTTGCACTTGCGGAAGTTGAACGGACCTCTTTACGTGTAAAATTGCATGTTTCATGTCCAAAACTCCAAATGTTTGCTTAAATCTTGGAAAGTCCTAAAATCTGCAAAAACAACATAAAACCCAAGGTAGCTCCACTCTAAGTGTGTAAAATGCATGCTTTATGCCCTAAGATTTCACACATAAATGTGCTCATTATGGCTTGTATGACAATTAGTTCTGTTTTAAAAATTAGGTCAATGACTTTGTGTGATGATAAAGAACTGGCAGTGTGAAGAAGGTTTAAGTTTGAGAGCGACCTTTTAGTTCATAACAAATGCATAGGTTATGCAGATCCAGCCCCTCTATCTAGGCTTGCTTCCCCTAAGAATAAGCTTAGGGATGGTCATATAGGGGTTAGGTCCCTTGTTAATTGGTTTATTTACTAGTGGGCCTTCCCAGTGGGCCTATACAGTAGTACTAGAAAGGTACATGAATTTATTATATTTTGGGTTCCACGTTTAAGTGATTAAGTGGTTACACGATTATGTTAAATAGATTACTTATCAGTCTTATAAGTCAAGTTAGTTTTTAAAGGAGTCATGGGTCTGTTTAGAGTTTGTTAGGAGTTAATTAAATAGATCCTTTTCTTTTATTAATTCTATTTCTAAGAGTTCTCTTTCCTTTTAAATTGCAAGTTGTAAGGCTTTATGCCCCATTGTGGAAGAATATAGCAGACTCGGTTAAAGTAAAATTCTGTTTTCTGCATGAGCTGTCAGAGTCTGTTATGAGATTTGTGAGAAGAGGACTCTGGTGCTTAAAATTCCAGAGTTCAATCAGGTTGGATTTAAAAGCCCAGATGATGTGAACCCGGTTTTAGGGTTAGGATTTCTTGGATGGATTCCCTAAAATTGAGGTTCACCTAGGATAATCTTCTTTTGAACCAGCAAATCATATAATCAATGGGAAAGAATGGGGATTAAGAGAGGGTCCTTGAGAATGATTTATGATAAAGGTAATCTAAGGCTCCAAATGGGTGTAAATTGAGATACCTAAAAATTATTGGGAAGTTGGAATTGGGTTTTGGATGACGAAGGAAAGGTTTTGGATGTTTGTGGATCTCTAAGAAATTTATGGGAGGGTCCTTGAAAGGGTTAGGGTTTAATAAAATTATTTGGGAAGTGGTGGGTGATCAGTCTTTACCTAAAATTAATTGGGAAGGGACGGGAAGTCTGCAATTGTGTATGGGGAAGGGTTTGGGATACCCAAAAGCAGAATGGGAAGAAAATAGTTTAGTTAAATAATTTGGAGAATAGATGGAAAAGATGTGGGCTGTTATAGGGTGACCTAAAATTATCTAGGAAGGGGTAGGAAGCTTGAGGTTTCAATAGAAAGGGGAAGGGAAGCTTGCGGTTTAGGAAGGGAGAAGGGTAGGGGTTTTGCGGTTGGGGGTGGGTGGTTCTTTCTATCCATGTTTTGAAATCTCGCGAGATCTTGCCCAAGATCTCGTTTTTCTATGAAGGCGAGACGAGATCTCTTTTAAAGTTCCCACAATTCGCTCGAGATCTTGCCAGAACTCTCAATTTTTGCCGGATTTCTTGTGGATTTCAACCGAATTTTCACTTGCAACTACTCTTAGCACATGTACAACACCAAAGGAAGTTCAATCAACCCATTTCAAGTAGATCTTCAACCAAGGAGGACAATGGTATTGCTTGGCAACACGGAGTCCCCGTGGATCCACATGCCCAGAGGATCACATGCAACTATGCGTAAAGCCCTCAATGGAGACGAACACCTGTTTAAGCGACACTTGGCTGGTGGCTATTGTGATACACCCATCTGCCTACTTTCCTAATCCTATGAGGGAATATATAGTAGACCACCTTATGGAGTTGGAGGCTGACGTGTAACTGTCGATATATGACATGGTCATGGTGCTGCTAGAACTGGTGGACCTGGTGGTGGAGTTGATGCTGGAGTTGGTGGTGGAGTTGATGCTGGAGTTGATGCTGGAGCTAGAGCTTGATTGAATTTTTATTTCATTCCATGCTTGTCTTATAAACTTATCTCTTATATAGAACTTCTAGTGGCTGTATAATTTTATTATTCTATTCTCGTGAGTCAAGATTGTGATTCTCATCTTGATGAAATTTTAATGATATTTAAGTATTCTGATGTATTTGATGAACTTGCTTTTCATTTATATATGTCGTAAATGTTCTACATTTCATGTTGTGTATCCCTAATCCTGCAACATTTTGGTTTCAAATTTAGGGTCGACTTAGAACTCATACTTATGGTTGTTTTCTCACAAATCAGGCCACCAGTGTGTTCAGAAGGCCTAAATAGGGTAACTACCAAGTTTGAGCCTAAATTGGACCTTAGAACCTTAGAACTTGCTTTTCATTTATATATGTCGTAAATGTTCTATATTTCATGTTGTGTAACCTTATTGTCCCTAATCCTGCAACATTTTGGTTTCAAATTTAGGGTCGACTTAGAACTCATACTTATGGTTGTTTTCTCACAAATCAGGCTACCAATGTGTTTAGAAGGCCTAAATAGGGTAACTACCAAGTTTGAGCCTAAATTGGACCTTAGAACCTTAGAACTTACTTTTCATTTATATATGTCGTAAATGTTCTATATTTCATGTTGTGTAACCTTATTGTCCCTAATCTTGCAACATTTTGGTTTCAAATTTAGGGTCAACTTAGAACTCATACTTATGGTTGTTTTCTCACAAATCAGGCCACCAGTGTGTTCAGAAGGCCTAAATAGGGTAACTACCAAGTTTGAGCCTAAATTGGACCTTAGAACCCCCCGAGATGAGCCCTCTAGTTGGTTGATCAAAATTTCCATATCTCGACCTTGATCTCGCCATCTCTGTCGAGATCTTGGCTTTCTGGCTTGGCGAGATTGGTGGCTGATAAGACCTTGATTATTGCCTCTGAAACCTCCGGCAGCTCTGGTAATTTCCCTAAAGATTCCGTCAACAGGCTCACCTCTCACTGCTGCATCCTCACACTCTCACTCATGGAATTGGTGAAGCAGAAATGGAATGGCAATTAATTAACAAACACATGCAGTTGAATTCATTGACCAACTGAGAACTCCCTTACAAACACCACAACGTTGCCTACTGCACCTATCTAGTGAACTCACCCCAGTTTACTACAGCAAGCAAGCTTGCCCTAAACACCTAACTAATTTCTTTAATTACAATTTCACGCTATATAAACCCCCATGAACTAACTTCCCATGTGACCCTCTCTCATGAATTATTTCATTACCCCAAAACTAACCCTGTTCCAGAACCTACGAATGATGTCTTGACAATACTTCCCCCCTAAAGTTTCACCTTGCCCTTGAGGTGAATTTGTGCCTGCACCCAAGTCCACCGTGTTCCCATTATAAGCCTCCTCTGAAATTGCTGCCTGGTCATCCTCATCCTCATGGACAACCAACACCTCAAGTTGTTTGTAGGGGCATTAATAGGTCTTACAGTAGGGTGCGTCACAACAGAAGCATAGACCCTAATCCATCTTCGCTTTGAGTTCCTCCAGGGTCAACCAACGAGAATGTTGGTTCTTTGCTAAAGAGGTCACCGCTGCTTATGAAGAAGTTGGGGACGATGAAGGGCTGGAAGGTGTTGAACTTGGTTGTGGTTGGTTCGGTTCGGTCGACCTAGTTGGGTTAACCCCCACCCCACTCACGTTTCCAGTCATTGGGCTGGGCTTAGGTCCATTTGGAGTTCTGAGGTGATATTAATGACTCGTTGGGCTAGTGGCTGGACTGTCGAAATGGGCTGCACCACGGTGGGCCAATAAAGGCCTTTTAAGGCCTAATTCCTAGCTTCGATCAACTATGCCAACTCTATCGTTTGGGTCAGGCTCTTGGGTTTGAACAACCGAACCGTGACCTGTATCTCATCCACTAATCCAAAAGAAAAGCACTGCGTAGCCAGGCTTCATCTTGCCAACTGGCCGCTGCAGCTAGGGTCTTAAAGTGCTCACGAAACTCATTGACGGTACCTTGCTGGTTGAGGCTTATTAGAGCTTCTTGGGGACTCTTTGACTGAGGCGAACCAAATCGCCTCACCAGCGCTTCCTCCAAAGCCTCCCACAATGACATAGGTGCCTGCAATTCTTGGAATCTCAACCACCCGAGCGCAGGTCCATTGAAGGACAACGTTGTTGCTCGGAGAATCTCGTCGCCGTCAAGCCTGTAGAGGTGAAAACACCTCTCTGCCTTTGCGATCCAACCCTAGTGGTCTTCACTGGTAAATATCGGGATCTCTAGTTGCCGAGGCGAGAAGTCCTTGCATTGGTCACCCCCTTAAAGATTAATTGGATCTTCAACACTTCCTCTTCCTGTGTTCGCACTTGCTAGAGGCGGAGTTTTTTATGCTCTTTCTTGCGTCACTTCCGGTGTTGGTAAATCAATCTCGAGAGCCTTCCACTCATCAGGTAGGTCCTTAATTCACTTCTAAATTCATTTTTACTCTGCTGCTCCTTTTCCAATTGTTGACCTATGAGCTCTAACCTAGAGTCCATCGCAGCAAACTGGTTCTGGATCTCTTTCACCATCTTCTCCAATTCTTTGACTCTTGTTTCCATCCTCCCTCTAACGATGCCCTGGGATCTGAACCGCTCTGATACCACGATGATAAGACATACCACAATGATAAGACCCTGATTATCACCTCTGAAACCTCCAGCAGCTTTGATAATTTCCCTAAATATTCTGGCAACAGGCTCACCTCTCACCGCTACAACCTCGCGCTCTCACTCACGGAATTGGTGAAACAGAAATGGAATGACAATTTATTAACAAACACATGCAATTGAATTCTTAACCAACTGAGAACTCCCTTGTGAACACCTCAACGATGCCTATTGCTACCTATCCAGTGAACTCACCCCAGTTTACTACAGCAAGCAAGTTTGCCCTAAACACCTTACTTATTTCTCTAATTACAATTTCACGCTATATAAACCCCCATGAACTAACTTCCCGTGTGACCCTCTCACATGAATGATTTCATTACCCCAAAACTACCCCTGTTCCAGAACCTACGAATTAACAGTGGTGAGAGCGAGTTCTCCAACCATGTTTCTATCTTTTTTCTTTTTTCTTCTTTTCTTTTCTTTCTTTTCATCTCTTTTCTTTTCTTGCAATTCTGCTGCAAGAATCAGAAAAATGAAAGAAACAGAAATTGGGGGAAGAGGGGGTATCTCAAGAAAGAGAAAGGGGAGGGGCTGGGGAGGTGCTGCAGTGGAGGGAATGGGGCTGTTCTAGGTGAATCCCCTAGAATTTAGGATTCGCCCAGAATCTTCCAGCAAATAACCTAATTATTTTAGGGTAATTTTCATCTGGACCCCCTGAGGTTTGGCCTAAGTCATTTTTAGTCCAAAAAAACTAAGACTTTGCATCTGGCTCCCCTGTACTATAGAAAAAGTCAATTTAAGGACAAATTATCACTTTTATGACCAATTTGCCCTTATTCTTTATTTTTCTACTTTCATTTTTTTCCATACACAAATAATGATGAAACAAAAATACAAATAGATACACTAGAAAATGGGATTATAGAACTAGCAAATACCTGTGAATCAAAAGTAACAACAAATAAAGTGATTGCTGATGCTAAACACAACTTTTGCATAGAAATCAATTGAAGTAGAAACATTTGACATCAAACCCCATCAACACCATCACCTTTCCTCGCTTTCCTCCATATCCCTTGACTGAACCGAACCTGCAAAAGCAACCACCGCTTACCCCCACCACCACTCCATCATTCATACATACATACAGACGAAATTAATGGCATGCTCGATCTTTGTCTGCTACACGGGAGGGAGGGAGGAATACTAGGAAAACCACATAGAGAATCCTATGGTGGTCACTGTTTGGAAAGACACCCAGATTCAATTATGTCAGTGCAAGTAGTAGCTCCGGAAATCCCATTAGATCAAAATGACAAAGACCCAATTTCCCAAATGAGTTCACCTCAGTACTTCTTCAGCTTCAGAAAATTATTTCTTCTTTACCTTTTTTTTCCTTCCTCTGCTCTAATTTTCTAGTTTTTGCCTTATCAGAAACTAATTCATAGTGCAGGAGGTTTCTGGGTAGAAGACAAATGTTAGGGATGATGGAGGACGTAGAAGAAGGAGAAGTCAAGCCAAAGAAGAAGACAAATCCCAACCCATCCACCAAAACCCAAACAAACTTCATCGAACCCAAGCCTGCTACGAATTCAACAAAAAGACAGTTGCGACATCCACAGAATCCACTACCCTCACCAAAACCCAGCTCAAGAAGCTTAATTCCACCAAACCCAATTCAGTTTCTCTCAATAAAAGTTCAGATCTGCTCAAACCCACAATGCCCAAGAACAAAACTTCCTCACTCATCGTCACCAAAAAATCCCAAATGCTCACAGAGAAGAAATCTAGCGATGGTAAATCCACAAAGCAAGACAAGTTATAGTCAGACGAGTCTAAATCCAAAACCCTAGACACGAAGCAATCGAGTGATGTGGAGTCCAAATGTGGAAGTTCTTATTCCTCAAAGAAGCAGTCAGTTAGTGAGTCCAATAAAAAATATTAAAGTCAAAAAATAAAAAATAAGGGCTAATTGGTCATAGAAGTGATTATTTGTCCTTAAATTGACTTTTTCTATAGTATAGGGGAGGCAGAAGCAAAGTCTCAGTTTTTTTGATGTACAATAAAGGCAGTACCGCTGTATCCCCCTAAGAGGTAAGCATACTTGATATCACTCTGCAACGGTGGAAGTGCAGGACACCAAGATGGTCCTAATTGACCCACAAGGTCAAAACATTTCCACATGAGCCCAAAATGTTTGAGCTCAGACTTAGGATTAAACTTAATCTGAAAGTTAGTTTCAATCGTGGACTAAAAATGACATAGTCCAAACCTCAGGGGGTCCATATGAAAATTACCCATACTTGAATTGGTTTGTTAAGGTTTTAACAAGAACCTCTATGGGATGGAATTTGAGATATCCAACAGTATCCCTGAGGTTGATGGGAAGAAGAATGAAGTAACTTGGATGACTAGGTGAGGTCTAGGGTAGATTGGGGGAGGGGGATAATTCCTAAGATGGGCAATTTAGGGTTTTGGGGAATGGATCTTGGGCAATCTTTCTTGACTCTTTCCTTTTGTTTTTTTCTTTCTTTCCTTTCCTTTTTTTTTCTTTTTTTTTTCCTTCATTCTTTTCTATTTTTCTCAGATCTGGGTGCTGCAGGGTTGGGGAGGGTGGGCAAGCTATCGCAGGAGTAGGGAAGGGCTATATGGAAGATCGCAGGGGGTGGGATGAGTTTCTTAATGAGTCACAGGGTAGGGAGAGGGGTGCCAAGGGGTTTGCGATAGCAGGGGGTGGGAATTCTGGGTTGCGCAAGGGGGGTGGGGGTTAGGGAGGCTGTGATATGGTTGGGAAGGGACTGGAGTTACCTGGGAATGATCTTGATGGCTGTAGGTTGTGGAAGCTTGCTGGAAATTGTAGAATAGAATTCAAAATCTTGAAGAACCTTGCTGGAAACTTGAATGGTGAAGAAGACCTTTCTAAAATCTGCTGAGGCCGCCTCAAACAGGAACCCCAGTCCTCAACTTAAAAACTTTTCATACAATAATCAGACTTGAAATTATAAAGAAACAATAGGATTATTTGTAGCCTACTAAAGATTCTTAACACAATGTGGGATTCCTTAAAGGCAAGGATCCACCACATAATCTAGACTTTTGAATTGGGATCTAAACAATTGAAGGCACATTTTGAAAATAAAAGACTAATAAACCTAAGACTCTATGATGTGAACAGAGGGACCTCCTGGCCGAAACCTCAAGTGGGGCCCCCAGGATGCCACTCTGAGTGGCCGAACCCCTTTTGGGGGGTGTTTTGGGCATTTGAACCCTTGTTCTATTTCTGAAATTATTTTTAGAATTTTCCAGAACTTCCGTTGATTTCAGTTTGTTGTGTTGAGTTGAGTTAGGTTTGGTTTGTTTTCAGAATTTTATTTGGAGTTAAAAGTTGTTTTGAATGAATCTTACTTGAGTGGAAATTAGTAAGTAGAGATAAGATAAGATTCCTTACTGTATCTGTTAGGCGTTGCTTTATTATTAAGAGTCCAGTGAAAGATATAATTGGATCCTTATCTATTAAGAAGTTCCAAGTTGAGTCAGAGTATTATATTTTCAGGCTGTAAATAGCCTCTTCATGTAATGTTATTTTTGGATTGGATTGATTAATGAATTGAGTGTTTTGCCAAGAGGTGGGAGGGTTCCTTTGAAGGGGACCCAGCGGTTGTCTAGTGAAGCATTCTAATCTTTTGCCTTCAACCTTCAAGTTTATTATCGGCATTCAAAGCATTAATCCCACCAAGCATCACCAACATCCAAGTAAGTAGAATACCCCGAACCCTGCCCCAACCTTCCCCTCCTTGTCTGCAGCCTCCCCACCCCTTCCCTTTCCCTGCGTAACCCTAGAGTACTACCTCCTCTCACCACTGTAGCCTCCCCAGCCCCCTCCTTCTGGTTAGACCTAGGCGATCCCCACCCCATCGCAAATACCCCCCCTACCCGTTCCTCTTTAATTTCCTTCAAGCCCGTAGCCCCTCCTTTAGTCATGATGACCCTCCCCTTTGCCCCTCTTTCTGATGGCAGCCCATCCTACTCCCACTACAAAACCCTCAATCCCAGCCTCTTTCAAGCTTCTTTCACCTTCATTAGGATCGCATGAGCCCTACCCCCTTTTTGACTTTCTTCAAATCAGCCCTACTTCCCTAACTTCAGAAAAACCTGCGGTTCATCTTCTTCCTTGAAATTCTGCAGAAATTTTAATGTTCTCGAAAACTGATTCTGTTAAGTTCTGTTCAGTAAATTCCTAATCTGATTGGTATAACATCAATAGAATTCAATTTCCGTGCAGGAACCAGCAAGGATTAGCCCTTACTTTCCCTCTGGCCGAACCCTCTATGACCCTAAATCTGATTCCTGCAAACAACCGGAACCCTGTTCACATTGTGACCGACTCTAAGTCTGAAAACACCCTCTGGAACCCTAGAATTTTCATCTTTATTTGCTGGAATTTCCTGGGCAACCCATAAATTTAGGAAAATAACCTTGTTACCCTTAACTCTAGATCCTGGTTTACATCACTCTAAGGAAATGCACTTGAAAAACAACTCGTTAGGACACTCAACCACCAACTGCTAAAAGAGAACTTCTGATTAAGCGTAAACTCCTAAAAGATAAGAACCCTTTTAAAAGATAGGAACCATCTTTATACAAGAGCCTTTTATTATCCACAACGTATTTAGTGGTGACATCTTCACTTAACCTATTTCTTAACAGCAAGGGGGCATTTGTAATTGATTTTTCCTTAGGGGTAGTAGATGTAATTGATTGCAAATCCAGGGGTCTATATGTAATTTTCCCATTTAAAATTAAAATTCTGAAATTAAAGCAGCAGTTAATTAGGGCTGGAAGATTGACCAAAATGTCCCTTTGTGGTTTGACCAGCCCTAAGTGCAGCACCTTGGTGGGGGCCCACACCAAGGTTTTCACTAGGGGGTAAACCCTTGTTCACATCATCAGACCTTCTAGGTGTTTCAAGTTCCTAGAGAAAGGAGAAGAAAAGTCTTCTCAAGTAGTCCACCTCTCATTGAAGCTTGAGGTTTTGATCTCTCCCCCATCTGTATTATTTTCTTTATTTTGCATTTTTTTCTTTAATTTTTGGATTATTTCTTATTCTTCTTAAAATTTTGAACCCCCCATAGACACCAAAATTTTCAAATCAGATCTTTACTGATGGACCTTGTCAAGACAGTTGAGATACCGAGATCTCGACGAAACATGGTATCATATTTTGACAACTTGTTTTGGTGGTTTTAGGTGTTTTTGGGTCAGATTTTCGACGTGCAGCCTAATTTGAGGCCAATACACACAATGAAAATGTTATTTTTGACTCAAACCTATCACAAAAGTGGTATTCTTGATTTGCACATGAGTGGCTGTATATAGACGAAATTGGATCATGTATTTTCACAAATCTAAACATGGATATACAAAAGGGGCGGGCTTTGGCGCAATGGTTGGTGGAACATAGTTGTAGCCTTGAGGTCAAGGCATTGAAACAACTTCTCAAGAAAAATTGTTGGGAGTAAGACTGCGTTGGAAAACTGCCCCCTGAACTTCGATCTACACTTTCTTAGAGAAAATTTTAATTTTTTGTTATTAGTTTATTTTTAAATTTTGGATTTAAGAAATACATTTTCTAAAAAATTAATTAGAGAATACTTAGGTTATGAAACTCGTTCTAATATATGTTAGACTTCATTGGAAGGGCTCTAACCTCATGGAGTCAAATTCATTTTTTATCATTGTTGCTATTTATTTATTTTTTTAGACTTTCAGATTTATTAAATTAGTTTAAAATAATTACAAACTTTTTTTTTTTTTTTAATTTATAGAAATTTATCTGTTTTCTTTTAAATGATTCTTACGCTATGTTGTGAATTTAATTTAATGTATTTTTTCACTTGGTTTTCATTTAAATATCCTAGTGGTTCTATATTATGTTTTATAACCTTGCATGTTAATTCCTATAGCATTTCGTTTCAAACTTGGGGTCGAATTAGAACTTATACAGAGGGTTGTTTTCTCACAAATCTAAGGCCACCATTGTGTTTAGAATGCATGAAATAGGCCAAATACCAACTTTAAGCCCAATTTGACCCTTAATACCCCTCCCCCCCCCCCCTCCCCAAGATGGACCCTCAAAATTTACAATATCTCACCCAAGATCTCACCAACTCTAGTGAGATGTCTGTTTTTCTCAACGGCAAGATTGTCCTTGAGAGCGAGATCTTTAATCATGCCTAAACATGGATATACGAGAAAACATTGAACTTCCATTTAAATGCAAGAACAAATAGTGTGAAGTACTCAAATCTCAGTCATAATTTAAAAATTTTAGAAGTTACAATTCATATTATACAACCCCTTGAAATTTTCAAAATTTCACTGAAATTTCCCAAGACTTAGCCGAAATTTCGGCAAGATGCCGTATTTTTGGCGAGATTTCTTGTTTAGCCCCTAGTTTCATCTCCCCATGTTTGAGATCTCGCGAAATTTTGTACGATTGTTTATTTTATTATCAGGTCACACATCAGTTTGTGTGGGCATCTGATCTTGTCTCCATTATTTCTAATGTTCTGTCCATCATATGCTCACTGATCTCGATTATTGTTGCAGAGTTTTGGGTATCTGTTTTTAGCAATCCTACTGTTGGATCACGTAACTTTATCTTGGTTTAAACTGAGAGAAATCTCCAAGTTGTCTTGGTTTTACACTGGCCGAATGAATTTGATAGTTGAAATTGAAACCTTGAAATGAGATCTTACACATCTCAGCTTCAGGGCTTACTGAAACAGACCTTGAAACTGAGATTAAGAAAATTGCCTTGGATTGCCCACCTTTTACTGTATTGTTCTGCGAACTACTTTAGTGCCTTAAAATTGATGTTCATTAGACCCATCAGTTGGGAGTTAAATTGGATTCTTTAGTTTCTATTTCCTGTGAAGGATTTTGTCTATTTCTGTTCCTTGAGCTTGTGTGCTGTTGGCTCTATTTTCCCCTGCCTTATAACACTTAGTAGTTTTTAGAGTGCTTTCAATATTGCTGATATGGGATGGTAACCATTGATTTCTTCCTTCTTGCAGGTAATTGAGTTTGTCCTATTCAAAGAACGCTTAGAACATTCTAATCAGTATTTATTGACTAGGCTTGAAGCGCAGATTTTACAACTGAAGCAGAAATCAAACAACATTGAAGAAGAAGAGGTTATAGACTTACAGTTACTAATTCCATTTATACATATTTCTGTATTCATATATTTATATACTGAAAGGATTGTTAATTCTTATAGTGTATTCTTGAAAGTTTGAGCTATGGGTCTCGTTTGCTTGAGCTCTCAAACAATGATGGACGGAAACCTTTGACCTTCAATGAGGATATGCGGTCACGACCGTGGTGGACACCTTCCCCAGATAAAAACTATCTTCTAGGTAGGTTTGCTTGTACATTACTGTTTCGACCTTCCAGATTGACTTGGAATGCAAGTTCATAGTTGTCATCCTTTGTAATAATTGGCCTCGGAATTTATTTGGTAGTAGTTGGCAGTATCTTATACAACAGGGTAGCAGTATTCTAGACAGACATATTTTTATCTTTTTGTTTTCCGCTGTACTATATACTGCCCCTACTCCACCCTCACTCTAAAATCTTCTTACTTTTCCACGTTAGATGGAAACAATTCTTGCAACCAATGGAAATCATCTGGGGTTATATTAACTTTCTTTTTCTTTTGGTTTACAGGACCATATGAAGGAGGCACCTTCCGCCATCAGAAAGACTTGGTATGTAAACCTTAAGTCGCTTCTTTCATCATATGATTATAACCTCCCCTGTTTCATCTTGATTTTACTACTCTATGTTATGCATGATTGGATGAATGTTTGAAATATTTTATGTATGTCCTCTTTTGAGTTTTGGAATTTGCCAGCTTGCAGAAAATAAGTAGCTGCATTACAAACATAGGTTTGTATGCAATATGTATCTTTCAATCTTTGGCATAGTGCAAATTTTGGTCGAAACTAAGTTTCAACCCAAGCAAAAACCGAAATCTCCTTTTTTTTTGACATTTCTAGGTTTCGGGCATTTTATGATCTCCATTTCATATGATTTCTTGCCTCCTACCTATTTAAAGGATAATAAACACAATGGAATTAATATTTTGCAAAAAAAAAAAAAAAAAAAAAACCATTGAAAATTTATCATTCAAGCATACTAGCAAATGACTGATTCTGACAAGTACAAACTATATTGCATGCAGGCATAGAATCATCAGCATACATGAATCGATTGATAGAAATTTTTATATATACAACAACAAAATACAATGACCAACTAGATCAAGTGATAATGTCTCACATATATGAAGTTGAAGCTGATATATCATGTATACATATTATTTCAAAATACGTAATTTTAATAATAGTTTCTAAAAATCAGAAGAAAAAAAGTAGCAAATTAAAAAAAAAAATGTAGCAACACAAATAATCATATATCATAGTCCTAGACTAAACATATATTGATAAGGCAATACAAGATCATTTAAGACATGAACAAAACAAAAATTAAAAAAATGGGGAGTTTGGAACTGTTGGGTATGGCTCATGATTCACATTCTATTGCTGACTGAGTTTCCTTTGTTGCTGTTTGGCTTAAGAGATGTTTGGAGGCAAAAGAGGTGTGTGAAGGCAAAAGAGTTGTAAAAATTAGGTGAAAATGTGATAGAAATCAACAAAAACCTAGGAAAAACAAGTTGGAGTGTCGAAACTTGCAAAATTTTGGTAAAACGTGCAAAACGGTTGAAATCTATGAAATTTTGATCGAAACCTATGATTTGGATGAAATCTTGAAGGTTTTGTTTCGATTTCCGAAAATGCAGTGATTTCAGTCAAAATTTCGACCTTGTCGATCAAAATTTATTCCATGGTCTCAAGTCATTACTTTTCAATGCTTGTGGCTGGAGACAGATAAAGCAGACAAATCCCTCCTCCCCCACCTTTAGATGGTCCTGTAACCCAAAAGAAAAAAGAAAGTTAATATAACCCCAGATAATTTCATTGGTTGCAAGAATTGTTTCCATCTAACGTGGAAAAGTAAGAAGATTTTAGATGGAGGGTGGAGTAGGGGCACTATATGGTACAAATCAAACAAAAAGATAAAAATGTCTTTTCAATACCTGGTCTCTCTCTAGCCAATGCAGAACTGTTTTTGGTCTCAGGTGGGCAGTAATAACACATTCTTGCTGTTACAAACAATGGTCAAGATTTTGTTTTGTTTTGGTATTCCAGTCCTACGAAGATGACCAAATTACCAAAACGGCTCTTCTTTTACCAAGTTTTTTGTGGAAACCCAATTTTAGGGTTAGGGTTTCTAGGATGGATTCCCTAAAATTTAGGGTTTGTCAAGAATCTTCCAGCAAAGTAATTGTCAAAATTAAGTGGGATGGATATTATGTTAAATCAAGATGGGGATCTAAATGTAAGGTTATGGGTAAGGTATGGTTTTAACCAAAACTAGATGGGATGGAAGGGAATTAAGTTTGAAACTTAACAATTCGCTACAGGCTGTTCCTGGGTGTCTTCCCCCCCCCCCCCTCTTTGTTTCTGTTCTTACTGTAAGGAAGAGGAGGGATAGGAGGTGTTGTAAGGGGTAGAGGAGGAGGGGAGGTGTCGTAGGGTTAGGGGGAGGAGGAGGGGAAGGGGTAGAGGGAGTCGTAGGGGTAGGGAAGGATTAGGGGTGTCATGGGGGCCTAAGGAAGCTGCTGCCATGGTGCTGCTGCAACGGGAGGGTCTGTGGATGCTTGCGCAAAACAGGGGAGGGTCTTGTGAGGGCAGGGAAAGGTGGGGGAAGGGGCTGAAGATGCTGCGCATTGGAAGGGGGAAAGGAGAGGGGTGACCTGCGATGGAGAGTAAGAGAGGGTAGAGGGGTTACTTACTTGGGACTTGCTGGTATTTCTGGAAGAAGAGTGCTAGACACAGCATGTTGCTGATCTTGAAGAAGAAGAAGCTTGCTTAAAGTCTGCTGTGGCCCCCTCAAACAGGAACCATGATCCTCAGTTCAATATTCTTATTAAAAAATCAGACTTGTTAGAATTTCATCACCTAGAATCAGCCTAGAAATTCAGACAGAAAAAGAGGAATAGAAGAAGGAGAAGAAGAGAAGAGAGAGCTTGTGCATGTATGTTGGCTCTCCCCTAGTACTTTATTTGTACTGTAAAATCAAATCTCAGTTATGGAAAACTTTCCCAAACTGAGTTACTGCAAAAAGGAAAAATTACATATTGCATGGAATCTCCCAAAATCCACTAAAAAACAAACTGTTGTACAGAGATTAAAGTAACCAAAATAGAAAGTAACTAAGATTATTTAAAAAAAAAAAAAAAAAAAAAAACCCTAAGGTAAAATAGAAAGCGATATTCTAACACTCCCCCCTCAAGCTGGAGTATACACATCAGAGGCTCCAACTGGAATTACAAGAACCGATCAAGGAATTTCATTACACTTGAGCATATGTAGCTATAACAGACGCCTAGACACCAAAAGTAATTTGCCCAAGAGATAATCAAGAGTAACTTAAGTCAACAATCTTCATTTCGAACGAACCATCCAACAATGAGAATAAAAGGCATTGGTGAAGCTGAACCATATTTGTAAATATTGCAGCAAGTTAGGAACAATAACATCAAGGGCATCATCTAAATAATGCCAGTAGTAGGGAGGAATCTCCATACAAGAAGAAAAAATGTGCAGCCAAAGCTCACATATAAGCTCTTCGCAAAAACGCATCTGGTAGGGAAAAGTATGGGTAGTTAAAAGGGAATATTGGTTGTTGTGGACTGAATAGGCAAGTAAAGGTAGTATGGGTTACTGTGGACCAAATAGGTAGGTAAAGGCAGTATGGATTATTGTGGACTAGGTAAGTAGGTAAAGGCAACATGGGTTACTGCGGACCAAGTAGGTAGATGAAAGACTGAGTTGCTGCGGACCATGTAGGTAGATAAAAGGTAGTATGGGTAGGTATTGTTGTAGAGTGCCATCTTAGTATAAAAGTCTCCACAAATAATATTCTTCAAGAATTCTTGAGTATATATAGATAAAATCTCCAATCTACCCTCATGTGTAGCAATACACGATGGACAAATAATTATGGCCAATTACCAGCATCTCAAAGTATGAGCACAAAGAGAACCAAGAAGGAAAAGTAGCAGTCATAGAGCAGTGTATGTTTCACCAATAAAGTTGATTAGGCAGCCGTAAATCGTCTCACAGGACAAAGTATTGTTTAGCAGGGAAAAGAAAATTTCTGAACCACCGATAGCAGTCAAATAGGGCAGCAGCAAATTAAATCAGAAGAAATTTCTGAACCAGCTTGGAATCTTAGAATTGCAGTAGGAGCTCAACAGAAGTGCAGTAACAGTTGCCACAGTAGTAGATAATATGAGGCGTGTTTACCAGAAAAAACCAGCAGCCACTAGTGCAGATTGGATTGAATTTAAAAAAAAAAAAGAAAAAAGAAAAAAAAAACCCAGAGGTTCTCGCTAGCGCAGTCTGATCTCAGAAGAAAAGAGATATCTTGCATTGTATCTGGGACCATAGAAGCAAACTTTCGCTAGATTTGAAACTATAACGAATCTCGATTTGAAGAAAAAATAATCCTAGTACCCCAGGTCTTTTTTGAAGTATCAGATAAAGAAAAGGCAGCAGTGTATGTTAAACACACGACTTTTCTAGCAGTATATTTCAAATCCAGAGGCATACAAGAGGTAAAAACAACACAACAGAGGCACACTCTGCTGCACTAGCAGTATATTCATATATATAAGAGACTCTTGGAAACAGGTTATACTCAATTGCAGCAGCAATTTAGAATGACAAAAGAATTCCAATCGTCAGAAACTTCCAACCAAAGGAACTTAGTAAATGGGGCTGTAGGCAAGGATTAATACACCCCATGAAGAAGAATCAACTCAGCAAAGGAGAGTACAGGGTTGCTCGCACATGGTCATTAAGACATCAAAAACAGAACATCTGCAGATCTGTTCTGGAGAGGCAGCAGTCACTAATCAGGTCATCTAAATGCCTCAGAACTTGGTCTGTGTTCCATTTATTGTGCAAGAACAATTCACAAAAGAAATGGCAACCTCAGTTGGTGGGAAGCATGTAATCAGCAGGTACCTCAGATTTCAGACACAGAATGCAAGCTGCAGCCAGTGTATATTGCATTCCAGATAAATTTGAAGTTTTTCTTTTTTTCGTGTGGGTCCTCTTAGTGGAGCAAAAACTAATGTTGGGTCCCCTTAGTGCAATAAATTATGTCTAGGTCTCATAGCAGCTGACATCGTCTCCCACTGTTAAGTTATTTCAAACTTCAAACTTGGAAGGACCAAAATACCCCTCAGATTGTTTAATACATATGATAATATGACTAAAATACACCATGCTCTAATGTTATCGACTATATAGGTGGGTCAAGGTGGGAATCCTCTACCCACCTTCTTCCTCCACCTTGCTAGATCCACCGCCGGAAGCTACCCCACTTAAAAAATAATAATAATAAATGAAAATAAAGCCTCAAGCCCCATGCCGAAAATCGCCCATCTCCTAGCGCCCCCTTCTTTTCACTGCCCGATCTTCTATCTCTCTTTTCTTCTTCTTTTGTTTTTCTCCTCCTTGAATCTCCCAATATCACTCACAAAATATCAATCTGATAATCTGTTGATGAAACATTCAAGACTCAAATCTCTTGTTGTATTTTGTGCTTACTATTCTGGTTATCTTTCCATAACTGAAGATATTATTGCAATTAGGGTTGTACATGTTAGTCTGAGACAAAATGCAGATGCTGCAGCCTGCAGTAGTCAAGCCCGAATCTCTCCTAATACCCACCACCGCACCAAGGCCCTGGTGGAAACTGCCAATCTTTTAGTGTTTTTTGTTTTTTCATCCTTTGTAGGGGTGGTTTTCAGTAGAGTGGCTTCCTGAAGTGGTTCTAGTAGAGTGGAGGAAGGAGGTGGGTGGATGGGTTCCAACCTTCACCCATCTATGTGGTTGATAACAATAGGGCATGGGGTATTTTGCTCATATCATATATATTAAACAATCTGAAGGGTATTTTGGTCCTTCTAGTTCTAGGTTTGGAATTTGAACAACTTAACGGTGGGAGACGGTATTAGTTGCTATGGGACTTGGATGTAATTTATTACATTGAGGGGACCCAACATTAGTTTATGCTCTATTAAGAAAACACACACATGAAAAACTAAAAAATTATAATTCATCAAAGGAAAAAAGACTTCCTAGAGAACCACGATAGGGCAGTAGCAATCACAGCCAATCTCAAACTGAAATAGACTTGTGCTGAATCTGGGGCTGTAGCAGATCTTGCACTGGAGCAAATAATGGCATAAACAATGCCATGTTCTCTGGGTCTTCTATATTAATAGTAGGTAAGTAAAGAATCTTTCAATAAGTCGTTTAAAGGGGTAAAACAGCAAATAGGTTGCTCACTAGATATGGAGAAAGAAAAGGAAAATGAAGCAAAGGTGAGAGAATAGGGTGTCTCTGCTGATTAACCAAGGCTCTGATACCATGTTAGAATTTCAGCACTTTTAATCAACCTAGTGACTGAAAGGAAATTTAGAAAGAAAAAGAGGAATAGAAGAAGACTGAAGAAGAAGAAGGAGACGAAGAGAAGAGGGAGAGCTTGTGCGTATACATTGGTTCTCCTGTGGTACTTATTTATAATGTAAAATCAAATCTCAGTTAGGAAAACTTTCCTAAACGAAGTTGCAATAAAAAGGGAAAATTACATATTGCATGGAATCTCCCAAAATCTACTAAAAGTAAACTATCCTAGGGAGATTACTTGTCAACCAAACAATAAGAAAATTAGAAAGTAACAAAAGATAGAAACCTAAGGTAAAATAGAAAGTGATATTCTAACAAGAATTAAGACTTAACGATGAAAGGCTAGGCTACTTACATCATTCCTTGCAGAAGATAGTGTACCCACTTCACTCTCCTTTGTTAGTCTCATTGGTGCCCATCTGCTTCTTCTGAAGATTAGCTCAAGCCTTCTGTTGATAACGTTTGAAAATTACAGTTAATATCCAGATATGGAAAAACCTCTCCTCAAAAAGTGTTGGTGCAGTACAAAGCCATTGTAGAAGTAAGAGGCACAATTGACCATGCTTTTAGTTAGCCTGATGGTTTATTATGGTTCATTTTAAAGCCCATATTTTCCCCATAATTTGGTCTTTCTTCTAGAAATGGAGTGAGGGGTCTGGGCAGATGTGGTAATGTTTGGTGTAGATAATATCTAGAACATTGGGTGCTGGGATATTCCTTAGATTGAAGATTAGACTACAAGGTTGAAGTAGAAGAGTTGGTTAGATTTGATTAAGTTTCTGTCTCTGTTTTTCTATTTTGCTTTAAAAATTGGACCTTTTGTAGAGGGGATGGAATAAATGAGTTATATGCTCGTCCCTTTGAGTATCTGTTGTGATTCAAAACTTGTGTCTATGGCGACGCTGACGAAGCCAGGTTGATGTTTCAATAGGTTAAGATCAGTGGTAGTTCCATTCCTGTAGGCTACGTGGTGAGAAATTGGTAATAGTCATCTCATTTCTTCTTTAATTTGTTAAAGAGGAGAGTGTTTTTATTTTATTTTATTTTATTTATTTATTTTGGGAGGTGTTTTGGGGGGTGGGGGGGGGAGGAGGGAAGAAGAGGTAGAGAGTAGAAGTTCTATTGTCAGCACTGATTTGTGTCTGTTAGGATCTATTTGTGATCTATTGGTTCTTCCTTGGTTTGAGGTTGGTTTATATTATTTTCTATTGGAGCTCTGGATGGATGTTAGATGAAAATCAATATTGACTGGCTAAATTATTATTCCAATTGAGAGATGAACATGCAGATTTGGTCTAGCATTGTTACTTATCTTGTAGGTATTTTTTTTATTTTTCTGAGGAAAACTGTAATGCTGGCCCAGTCCAGTCACCTATTTAAGTCTTTAGTCCCACAGTTATAAGATAAGAAAGGCCCAAATGTCCATATTTATTTCACATAAAAGGCACTTACAAGAAATTTGATGAAGAGTGTGGGTCGCATGTGATTTGGGTTGTGAGCATAAGATTAGAAGGTTTGTTGTTAATGTATTCGTTTGGCTGAATATGAGAAGCCATTATAAGAATATTGAATTAGAAGAGTTGGTTGAGATTCTATATATGCCATGGAAAAATTAATAAGTTTCCTACTGTTTGGTCTTTTTGTTCTTTTATTTTAGCATCGTGCTACGACTTTGAGCATTTTGTGGTGATTCTTGTGAATTCACAAGCTGGCTCCGCTTCATCCCCCCCCCCCCCATCCCCCCCGGAAAAAAAAAAGAAGCGAAAGTTGGGACTGGTGGTGATTAGTGAAGCCTTGGTCATTTCCTTTATGTTTCATTTATATGACAAAAAAAATTGTGTTAGAAATTCTGTTATTGATAGTCAATACTGATGTGTCTGCTTTGATTGATCTTCCACTGGTTCTTCCCAAGCTTGAGGGATACATTCTGCACTATGGTGTTCTCATACTTTTTTTTGGGGGGGGGGGGGGGGGAAGCAAATAGTATTACCATGTAGTGTGCAAGAAGACTGCGCGCGTCTTCAAATTGGGCATCCACTGACAGAGAGAAAAAGAGATATGGTGGGATCTAGGCTATGCATTAACTGATTCAATGCAATTATTCCCCACCCCTCTTCTCCTTTTTCTATCTCCCAGCTAGAAAGATTTAGGCTTGGCATTTGCTTTGTCATGAAACTGCTGAAGTTGTATCCATTGGCTATCATGGATTATTGTCATGCTCTGATTTTATTAAAAGTTATGCCCTTTCTCCATTTATTGGAATAAGTCATTGCCCTTCTGTCTTCAATGACCAGCAGCAGCAACTAGTAACAGAGGAAAAGGAACCATATGCACGCGAAGTTTTGGTGAGAAGATCCCTCCTTCCTCGGTTGATCTATCTATCTATCCAGTGTGCGTCGCCCCTGAAGGAAAATGCTGAAACTGATGGCTCTATAATTGATAATAAGAGCTCCAAGGAGCTGAAGTCTTTGCTTGAACAGTATGCAAAGAGTCTGGGCTTTCCTTTTAGTGATGCATTCAAAAATATTGTTGCAATCGCAGAAGGCCAGCAATCTTGTGAGGTATTATCACTTGTCTGTTAATATTGCTCCACATTCTTATTATTACCATTTTCCACCATATTCAGTCGTTTTGCGGGGAACTCCTGAATTCTAATGGGGATTCTGGGCCAAAACTATGGTTCAATATATTTTCAAATCAGTGAGATAAGGACATAATCATTTGGTGGGTTGTGTGCATGCCAAGATTGGTTGCTGTCTAATAGTCAAAGTAAATGATGGCCTATGGGCTACTGAATCCTCTCTGGACAAGAGGAGATGGATGAAAAATGCATGGCAGCATTGGTGGCTGTCCTTTTAGTGGAGAAGCGTTGATGGGTTTATGCTTTAGGTGTAAGGCTATTAGTATCTGACCTTCGAAATTTTTGTCTCTGATCTTAACTGAATCTTTTATCTGATCCCTAGACAGCACATGCCACAAGACTCAGTAATTACTGTCCATAAGAGTAGCAAACATGAATATCTGCTTCCATCTCTGTCAGAGCAATTTTCCTGTGTATAGGAGTTGTAAATTTTAGTATATTTTACATACTCAAAAAACTGTTCCTTGTGTGTAGTGCACGTTTGTGCTTGTTGGGATTGTAAATTTAAATTAGATCCGTGGATTCAGAAATTCTGCGTCTGCTAGGCTTATATTTTTCACGCTGTATAGGTGTCTCTTACTCAATAGCTATATTATCCATGTGTTGTCTGTTAATCTGTTACAGAGACTTATGTTCCTATTGAGATCAGCACAAGTTTAGTGTTGAAATAATGATCTTATGTGCTAATGTTTACACAGGTCTTACTTACCCTCTAATAAATGTTTTCACTGCAACAGGTTTTTAATCTGAAGTTGGTTGACTGGATGAACTTTGCTGTGTTTTTGAATGCATGCAAATTGGGTTCACATGAACTTGAGCTTCAAGATGGGGGCAGATGCTTGCCAAATTTGTGGCACATTGTGGATAGCATGATTGAGAAAATCACCCTTGGGATGCTCAGGTCCTTGCAACCTATAATTAGATGTCCAGGAGGTGATCTATCAGTTCTGTTACAGATAGTGACTGAACCTTTGTCTTGGCACGGTCTTGTTATCCAGTCTTGTGTTCGGTCCATGCTTCCATCTGGTAGACGGAAGAAAAAAAGTGGGCCTGCTGATCAGTCAAGCTCCTTGCTGTCTCAGGTTGTGCGTGGTTCAATCCAGTCTATGTATGGAGTAATAGAAGAGGTCTCAAAATGGTTAAGGGAACAGATTATGAGTCCAGAAGATGAAAATCTGGATATGCTACTGTCTTCGCTTAGGATGGAAGGACTTAATAAAGGGCCCGGGCAGGTTCTGCAGATTCTAGAGGCTTTGGCATCCACAGGTGATCCAGAATTCGGTAGTCGAATTTCTCAGGCATTACAATCATGGAATTCTGTAGATGTTGCAAGGAAAATATTGGGCAGCCAGTCTTCTGTACTCTCAGAATTCCTCCAAATGTGTGAATCAAAATTGAAGCTGTTGCAGGCACTGAAACAGCAATTATAATCTACAGAGTTTCAGAGAAATTGGTAATTTATGAGTATTTTCAGTTTGTTCCAAAGAGCCGTTCAATACTTCAATGCTTTGGCAATCTTGCAGCCTTGGAGCGGTAGATCTGCTCCCAGCTTACTGCTTGGAGGAAGATGGTAATTTTAGGAGTTTTTGAGTGAGCATGTCTTCGTGTTTTGTTTCAGTAAAGCCTTTGTAGTTTAATTTAACTGATGTACATTTCTTTCATTCTTTTTGGTCTCCTTCCCAAGTCCAAATGTCGGTTTTGGCAATTCTTCCCCTTATATTCATCTACTGCAGAGAAAATGTACACCAAGTAGAATCTTCAGTCTGTGTAGCCATGATCAAGGTTCCTTCGTAGTTTCAAGTTTTGGTATTTTAATTTTGGCCAAAGTTTAAATGAGACTTAGTCATATTGTTTGTTCTAATTTATTGGTTTCAGTTCCAAGGCATGAAAAGAGCTACTCTTTGCTGTGATTGTGGGTGATGGTATTTCAATTTTACAAGGCAGGTTGAATTATGTCTGATCCCACTAGGGTTCAGAAAATGTGGTGTACCTATTGAGTGGTCAAGGTGGGTGTACTGGCCCTGTACCTAGGGGAACAGGGATTAGGCCAAAACTGATCCAGATCTTGATTTCTAGTTTCTAACCTGGTACTCATTAATTGGGACACAACACCTGATCAAGTTCAAGCTGGTATGTCCAAAAACGAACAGGAAAAGTACAGCAGCGAGTGAACTCATTCTGTTAAGTAGCCTGCAATGGCGACTAAAGTGATTGTTTCTCCTAAACGGTGGGTTCCTAATTACATTGGTTGGCGGTGGAAATTACTCCATATATCACAGGGAGAGTAGAATTCGTGACTTTTCTCTAAGAGGTGAGGATCATTACCGACTGAACAACCCCTCAAAATGGGTGAAATACCAACCAATCAAGATACTTCCAATGCCATTCGGTACACCGTTAGAAGTGATCATGTGTGGGAATTTTAAATTGACTTTTTAAAATTGCAGGACTCTAAGATATTTTATTTGTTTTATAAAGAAGGTTTAGAGGTGACGTTATTCCAATATACACCTAAATAGCTAATGGATGTTTTCTGGGAGAGAAGTTTGAATGGCTAACAAACAAGTCTTAGAGAAAAAGACATGGGATGTCTTTTGGAGGTACCCCTTGTAGCCATCTCTTCCTCTTCTATATAAGGAGAATTGGTCCCTAATTGCTATAACAACAATTTTAAGACCAATCAGTCTCTTTGGTTTTCTATCGAAGTGTGTTTGTTGCATTGATAAGTTTGAGTATTACTTTTGGACGTTTTTTGCGAGTAATTCCCTCTAGAGTGCATCTCGTTGGGACTAAGAAGTTGTTTTATCTTGGAAGGGAGGACACCATGGTAAACTCGATTTACACAATAAGGAGGCATTCAAATACCTCAAGTAAAGTACGTTTTCGTACGATTCAACTCATGAACGTTTTTATATTCAAAGATTCTTAACTGTGTTGCGGATCTCTTCTTCAACTTCTACAAGATTACGTGTGTCGTGCTAATCAAATAAATTATTTTGTTGATTTTATTGTCTATCATTTATTGGCCATATATTATTTCCGACATCATGCAAGAGGTTTTTGTATGATTGATTGCTACAATGCTGAGTATAATACCCTAATAGATTAGGGTGTTGAAGAGGAGTGTGGATCATCTCCCCTAACTAGGAGCATAGAGTGCTACCCCTGAGAGTTTTATAATTACAAATACAAGGGGGCCACAAGTGAAAAATAATAAAAAAACAATTTAAAAAGTGGGACCCATCACCAGCCCCCCTGGCCCCTTGTAGTTTATGGTCGAAAGCTGAAAGTGCTCCCTGTTAGGGGGGGACCATTTGGACTCGTTGAAGAGGAGGATGGTAACTTTTCATCGCAAGGGTTCCAACATCAAGCAAAAAGTGATCTCTTTCTTCTCCTCTATCTTTGCCTCTCGGGCTCCTCTTCCCCCTAATTTGATTAATAAATTTGTTCACTCCTTTCTCTTTAGACTCTCTTAAAGTCATTGTCTCCTCGGAGATTCTTGATATGATTATTTCTCACAAGCCCAACAATGCCATTGAACCTAACGGGTTCAGCTTTAGCTTATTTAGGGCTACTTGGGACCTCATCCATAAGGATCTAATCCAAGCTATTTGTAGTTTCTTCTTCAACTCTTCTCAACTTTTCTTCATTAATCAAGCCTTTTCTTACCTTATCCTTAAGAAGCCGAAAGCTGCTTTCCTTTCAGACTTTGAGCTTTTCTCCCTCTGCAATCTTCTTTGCAAGTAAGAAAATAAAAAATAAAAAAATCCTTGCCAATTAGCTCAAACGAGTCATCCCCTCCTTGGTCAGCCAAAACCGGTCAGCTTTCATCTCAAGCATGACATCTCTGATAACTTTCTCCTTTATGGTTGTGATTGTTTGAGGGTTTGACCGATCATTGTACCCTCTTGCCACCCTCCTAGACATTTACCTCCACAAAGCTTATGACTCCTTCTATAAGGATTTCATTAGTGATGTTCTCTGCTAGACAAGAAAAATCACTCCCTCTCGCCTTTGTCCACTGGATCGAGGTCTACATCTTCACTCCTTCTCCATCATCACCAAGGTTTTTCTGGCTAGCTTCTTTCCCTCCTGTGTTGGCATCTTCCAAGCTTGTCTCTCTCGCTCCTTTCCTCTTCTCTTTGTCCTTGGAAATCCTCTCTAGAATCCTCCAATCTAACACTGACCAGCCCCTCATCTCCCCATTCCCTAAATGTAAATCTTTTAGTCTAATAGGCCTCACTTTTGCTAATGATCTCCTAATCTTCTGGAAAGCCTCCCCTTTCTCCATCTCCTCCATTATGTCCTCCCTCTCCATCTTTGAGTCCCTCACTAGTTTTCATGTTAATCTAGAGAAATCCATTCTCTTCCTAGCCAGTGTCTTGACTCCCTTCTAGTTGTCTACTTGGGTCTCCTCCTCATTCTTGGGAGGTTCAACTCACAACTGTACTCCTATGCTTGACAACATCTGCAAGAAACTCCAACTCTGGAAGGGTAAGCTCCTATCTTTTACTGAAATGGTTGTCTTTATCAAATCTGTGTTCTAGTCCTCCTACCTCTATTGGTTTGGCATCTTCACCATCCCAAAAGCCAGCACCCAAGCTATAGAGACCTTCTTTAGCTCCTTTCTCTACAAAGGCTAGGAATCATCTCGTTCCTCCGCCCTATTAGCTATTCGGTGATTTGCCAACCTAAACTGGAGGCTTAGGAATTCACAACATTCAAGACTACAGTTCCACTAGCTTAGTGAAGCTTCTCTGTAAAATTGCTTCCAAGCATGATTCCATATGGTTAATTAATTTGCTCACTCTCACCTATTGAAACTAGGGGTGCAAGTTTGGCCCTAACAGCCGTGACCTGTCCTAAGCCCGAATAGGGCTTGGGCTAATGATTTTGGCCCTAAGGGCGAGTTAGGGCCAAGGGCTAGCCTGGGATTACTTTCTGGCCTGTCCCAGCCTGTCTCTGATTTTATACCTTGACCCAGACCCTAAATTTGGCCCTGATCTTGACCCTGATATTGGCCCTGATCCTGACCCAAATCTAGGCCCATGATTTTTTGCCCTGATCTAGGCCCATGATTTGAGTCTGAACCTTCCACCCACATGGAGAAGAATTAATTCTAATCCATACGGGTGGATACTTGACATGTGTCAAGTTTTAAAAACGTGACTATGTTTTGTAGAAAATTAATAAAAATAAATTATAACCTCATTACCAATGTAGTAAGCATCCATCTGATTTTGGCCCTGATCCTGACCCTAATTTTGGCTCTAGTCTTAATGTTAATTTGACTTCATCATTTACTAGATTTTTACCCTAATTTTCATATTAACATGAGCAAATTGCATTGGCACCCCAAAATGGAGCCTTATTAAGCACTGACACCTCACTTTATGTTTAAAAAGCACAGAGACCCCAAAATTGGATTTTCATTGGATATATTTGTCCAATTTGTCATTGAAAACCTTTCAAATAATGTTTATTATAGGGATATTTTTGAAAATAAATAGTAATTTAACTGTTTTCAGTGATAAATTTGACAAATATATCCAATAAAAATTCAATTTTGGGGTCTTTATGTTTTAAGGCCTCCATTTTGGAGTGCTAGTGCAATTTGCTCTATTAACATTTTTTTTTTTTTTATCATAGAAAAAGATAATATATTAGTTAAAATAGTTATGTGAGTTACACCTATGCTCACTACTAACAACAGTATTACTGCTAATACTGCTTGCAGCCCATAATGCTAACTTAGTCCAGTTGGAAAGAAGTGTTGGGGATTTAAACATACAAAAAGTTGCTTCATGATAGTTTGTCAAAATGCTAATCAAGATAGTTGTGAGATGCATCGGCCAGTCTTGTTGACACGGTTTAGGTAGCAAGTCAAAGACCATTTCCAAGTTGCACCAGATTTCGTATGGTCTCATACCCATAGCTGATGTTATAGACATGCCCTCTTGAATTGCCCCTAACAATGCCTTCATGCTGTTGTTGCCTTCAATTTTTCTTGTGGTCAGATGGTAGATGCTTCCATTTTCTACAATCCCCAGACACCATCCAGCTTTGTTCAGTAGTTTGTTAGATACCCCTGCACATAATAAAGTGGGTAAGTGTATATTTTTTATATGAGCCCTAGATTCATGTTCAAGTATTGAGCATGGCATAAGCAAAATCTCAGGTTGAAGATCCTGTCCTGCATCAACGGGGTTAGAATGCCACAAGTTACTATTATTTATCCATCTTTCAACACTTGTTAGAATGTTATAGGGGTTGGGTTTTGGTTTTTTAAAAATAACCTTATTTCTCTCTTTCCAAATAAAATAACATTGTATTATAAAATTCTGGAAGAACCACTGTTTCATTCTTTTGTCTAGCTCTGTGCTATCCAAAATACTCCTGCAGAGATGTAAGATTGAGCGTTGGGTCAGGTGTTCAGGTCTTAATCCAATTGCTCCTGCCGCCCAAACTCTTTTGGTCCACTCACATAAGAGGAAGACATGCCAGTCCGTCTCAGTCTTGTTGCTGCAAAATTCACACAAAGGGTTCGTCTCTGACCATTGGGATAATATACCCTTTGTTGGTGCAACCTAGAGGGGGGGGGTGATTAGGTTGCAACTAGTGGATTGTCCCAATTTTTCGGTTTGTGCGGAAATACAAAGTAAATTGAAAATTCAAATGAAATTAAACAATACAATCAACCACAAGACAAGTATTTTATAGTGGTTTGACTTTGCAAGTCTACGTCCACTCCTCTCTTGGCCTTAAGAGAGTATTCCACTAGTGATTCTCTTTCAATACAATGGGTAGAGATCAAACCCTTTACAATCTTTGTTTGTCTTAGGACAAGAGCACCCAACCAATCTTTGTTCACGGGCAAGAGTACCCAAAACCAATTCTAATCTACCTAGACTAGAATTGAAAACAGTTACAAGAGAAGGATGTTACCTTAACAAGAGGTGTGACACTTTACCTCTTGTGTGTGTGTGCTGCAATAAGAGTTGTATGCTCAAGATATGAAATGCATGCACCACCAAAGCCTTCAATCGCCTCAAGCTTGACTTCCACAAGCTTACTTTAACACCTTGGTATGTTCTTCAAGGTTGGGGAGAAGGTGAAAGGCAAAGCACAAGGCTTTCTTGCAATTTGAGAGCTTTAGGATCACTTGGGGAGTGGGTGATCAAGTGTGAGTGTTGTTACTCTCAAATGAGGTGAATTGGGTTTATATAGAGCACCTTTGAGTGCCAAAACCCAATCCCCAACGGATAGAAAACGAACACATTTTTGTCCTGTTTTTCAGCCCAGACAGACGTCCGTCTGGTCAGACGGTCATCCGTCTCAAAAGTATCCGTTGCAAACAGTTGTAGAGGATATTCTCTTTAAACAGCCATTATAGTCAAATCTGGGCCAGACGGACATCCGTCTGGCCTGGACTGGCTCAGACGGACATCCGTCTGCCCAGATAGTCATCTGTCTGGCCTGGATTGGCTCAGACGGACATCCATCTGCCAGACGGAAATTCCGTCTGGCCTTATGTTGTTTTCTGAGAAACAGAGTTATCAGTACAAACGGACATCCGTCTGCTCAGACGGCTGTCCGTCTGAACTCTATTTTGCTGGCTTAAGTTGGGGCTGGGACATGGCTTGGGTTTTTGGACTTTTTGGTCAACCCTAAGCATTGTACACATCACTAACATGTCCTAGGTCACTCTAGTAATATGAATTACATATAATTGATGCATTTACATGAATGTGTGTGTGAGAGTGTCCTAAGCCCTAATTCAACCTAAGTCTTGATCTTCGACTTGATCTTCGACTTGATTTTGTGCAACGGTCTTCATGTCCATCTTGGCATGGTCATCTTGACTTAGACTTCATGTCCATCTTCATGTCTATCTTGGCATGATCTTGGCTTTGACTTGCATATGGCTTTGACTTGGAGTTGGTCCACTTGTTCACATCTTGAACTAAGACATCATAACTCAATATAGCCATTAGTAATTCATGCTTATTATCATCAAAACCAATAGAGGGTGATGTGGCAAATGCTGACATGGCATTTCCCAACACCCTTAACTGGTAACCCTGCATTCACAAGACGCCAAAAAAAGCTTTTAAATTTAGGATGTACGGGTAATTTCCAAAAAAAATTCCACCACGGGGTAAACTCATTGTGACCAGTGGGTATTTTTGTTTCAACAATGTTTGCCCCGCCAATTTGGCAGAGAACTCGCCATTGGATCCAATTAATGATACCCATCTGTCAGGAACACAGGAAAGAGATAATTCAGCTAAATCGGAAGAGATGTGTTCGGAGTTTGTAAGGTAAGAGAGATACTCCCTGTTTATTTGGAAACTTTTGACCATCTCAGCCACCGTGAGATCATGGAATCAAATGTTTTCTTTAGGGTGGGTTGTGGCTATGCTCCGGGAATTGTTCCTCCGTGGATCGTACCAGAAAGACGTTTCATTTCCATTTCCTACCTTTCTCATGACCATATGCTCCAGTTGTGGTAGGATACTGCAAATACTTTTCCAGGTCCAGGATCCAGCCTTCTTTCTTACCCTAGGGCCAAACACACTACACTTGGGAAAGTACTTCGCCTTCAAAGTTGTCGCCCACAATGTTGAATGTTCATTTATTAACCTCCATCCCTGCTTAAGAAGGAGTGATGTATTGATGTCCTCAATCTTCCTCATTCCCAAACCCCCCATACTCTTGGGCTGGCAGCATTTATCCCAGGACAAAAGAGTCAACTGTCTATTCTTATTAGGATTGCCGAGCCAGAATTTCTGACACATGGAGTCTAAACCCTTACAGACCGTACTTGGGAATTTGAAGGTCTGCATGTGATACAGGGATAAAGGCTGTAACACAGATTTAATAAGGACTTCTCTCCCTGCATAAGAAAGAGTGCTTGCTTTCCATGATGCAAATCTTGCCTTGAATTTTCTTATCAAGAAAGCCAGGTTTTTTGCTTTTCCCCTCCCTTGCAAAACGTTGGTTCCCAAATACACAGCATCCTTTTTTAATTCAGAGATCCTCAACAAAGACAAAATTTGGGTATGAAGATGTGACCCCACATTTTTGCTAAAAAAGGCCCCACTTCTTTCAAAGTTAATTTCTTGTCCCGTAACATGGGAGAAAAGCTCCAGAATATATTTAATAGCAATAATATCCTCCTTCTCTGCTCGACAGAATAAGAAAGTATCATCTGCAAAAAATAAGTGAGATATTTCTGGTGCTTTTTTCGCAACTTTGATCCCCTTGAAAAGGTTCAAATTTCTGTACTCATTAAGTAGTCTTGATAGGACTTCCATAACGAGAAGAAAGAGGTAAGGGCTAAGTGGGCAGCCCTGTCTCAGCCCTCTGGTCCCAGAAAAATTAAGGTAAGGATTGCCATTGACTTTAATAGAGAAAGAAGGAGAGGAAACTAACTTGTCCACAAGATTGCACCAGTGCTGATCAAACCCCATGAAAGAGAAAAGGTGGCAAATGACCGACCACTCAACCCTATCATAGGCCTTGGACATATCCAATTTCAGAGCAACATACCCAGTCTTGCCTTTGGTTCTATTCATGTAATAAAAAATTTCATAGGCCAAAAAGATATTATCAGTAATTTGTCTCTTATGAACAAAGGCACCCTGGAGTGGGGAGATTATTGTAGACAGGAGAGGTTTCAATCTTCTGGCAAGGACCTTAGCCAAAATTTTGTAGCTAACATTGCACAGACTAATGGGCCTGAAATCCGAAACCCGTCTAGGGTTCTCCTTTTTTGGTATGAAACACAGTAAAGTATGGTTAGTTCCTCCGGGCAGAACTAACTTTGAAAAAAAAAACAATTAACAAAGTTTATCAGATCCTGGCCCACAAGATCCCAATGTTTTTGATAAAAACAAGCACTAAACCCATCAACACCAGGGGCTTTGTAGGGTCCCAAGGAGAACACCACATCCTTAATTTCTTCAACAGAAGGAGGACCTGAGATCCCTAGTAGGTCCTCAGCATTGACCAGAGGTGGGAAGAGGGCTTCCACAAATGTTGGGTCAAGAGGTCTAGATGTGGAGTACAAATTCTGCATGAAAGAAGCGAACTCCGCAGCAATTACACTTGAGCCATGGATTAGACCCTCATCCGTTTCAAGAAAGTTAATATTCCTCCTATAGGTATGAATTTTAGAGGCAAGATGGTAAAACCTAGTATTTCGATCTCCATCGGAGATGTACGAGTTTCTTGATTTCTAAAACCAGAACATCTCCTCAGAATTTAGAGCCCAGGACAAGTGGGATTTCTTATCCTTGATTAACTCCCAATTTGGATTTGGGACCGACTCAAGAAGATCAATTTCCGAGGAGAGATTAGCAAAGATTTGCTTAACATTTCCAAACTCTTCCCGGTTCCATTTTTGCAAGATCCGAGACAAATTGGCAAGCTTACCTTCAAAAGGCTGAGATCGATTTGCATCCCAGGCAGAGCTAACGACATCCATAAAACACGGATGGTGATGCCAGGCCACCATATAGTGAAAATGTTTTCTACCCACAGTCACAGGATGTTGGGTAGAAATGAGAAGGGGGTTGTGGTCCGAGCAGGTGGCGGGAAGCTTTTTTACATGGATATTTGGGAACATGGCCAAGCAGAAGGGATTAGCAAAAACATGATCGATTTTTTCCTTGACCAGATGAGGTGGTTTCTTCTTATTTGTCCAAGTAAAGTAGGTTCCAGGAGCCGAGATCTCAAGAAGGCCAGCATCATTTATAAGCGAAAGGAGATCCTGTAAAGAAGAAGAGGCCCTAAAACTACTTCCACACTTACCATCACTATCTAGAACCTCATTAAAATTGCCCGCAATAAGAAAAGGTTTATCCAACTGAGAGATGTAGAGGTTCAATCTGTTCCAAAAACTTTTCCTCTCTGGGTAAGACGGAGGGGCATAGATAAAGATAAGAACCCAGGGTGTAGGTAGTTCACAGAGAATGGCAATCACAGCTTGATCAGATTTTAGCACAGTAAAGCAAGAAGGGTCTTGGCCTAACACCAATAGGCCACCCTTAAGACCTTTCAAACCCGAGCTATTGGAGTGTTCGATCAATCCATAATTCTTAAAACGTTTCTTTCTTCCCTCCACCAGGCTAATATGGTTCGAACACTTAGTTTCACAAACGAACAACAGGTTTGGTCTATGAGAACCCAAGAGCTTGTTAATACACTGTTGGGTAAAATTTCCATTAATGCCCCTGATATTCCAACAAATTATTTTGAAATTATCCATTAAAAATTTATTTGGCTTTCAACTCTTCACCACCCTCGACAGGAGGAGTGATAGACAGAGGGTAAGAAAAGGCACAGGTAAAGCCGAAACCACATGCAAATTGAGATTGTAAATCAGCTCACAGGTCCCAAACTAGGAAACACAATAAAAGGACAGAATTGGGTCAACAGATTGAAACAAAAGAGTTGACAATACAGGTGTAACCTTACTCATAAAAGTCACATGGCACCAAAGGATTTCAACTATTCAGCAGCAAGTAACGCACATTAACAAACAGAAAATTAAAAAACAGAAAGAGAGCAAACCAATACCATGAAAACAAGCGCTAACAATGAAAAAGGCTTAAGTAGTAAACCTGTTACGAGAAGGTACTGCCTTTTTAATGCAACAACAATATATAACAGCCCAGATTGAGACAAAATAAATAATGCAGAGATCAAAGAAGTCACTATAAAGGTGATAAGGGAAGACCTGAGGGGCGTTGGGCGCCGGCGGCATGGAGTCCAGTTGATACGTTGGAGTTAAGGTTGGGTCCATAGTTGTGGTACCAAAGAAACTACGATAACGAACCTTCATCGCTTCCTAGAAAATAAGGAATTGGCTAGCCGGTTGGGGTGAAGCAGCAAGAAGAGAATTAAGGGCAAACTGAAATGAGTCGAGTGGAGTTGGTAGATCAGCAGGTGGTGCAGTCCTATAGCGCTTTCGGCACGGGTAGGCTCCATCCTCCGAGTCCCCAACAGCTCTGCTCTTAGAATTAGGTGTCCCATTCATCTTAGGAATTGTTTCAACTGCTCTTGGCCCTTCAGAAATCTCAGATACCTTCACTGCACCGCTGCCATTATTATTGGTTACATTGATAGCTTGAATATGAAATACCTGAGAGACAGGAGTAGGCTTAGTATCGTCACCACCTTTCGACCTCAGAAAATCTACAAGCCTCTTAACCGCCGGTTCATCCATGATATCAGCCGGGATTAGCTGACTAATATCACCAGTCATCAAGTTCTCAGCATCCATTTTGTCCGAACCATTTGATTTAAAATGGCCGCCAGTAGTTTGAAACTCAGCTGGCTTGATGAAGTCCGCCTCAGACGAGCACCTAGCCTCCTTAGGCATGCCAGGCACAGGTTGAACCACACTTGTCAAGTTATCAAGAGCTCCAACAAGACCCGAGCCTTCAGAATCCTTGCATATTGTTGTTATTTTTTGTATTTTTTGTATTTCAATTTCAAAGTCCTCAGCCTCCACAATATTTTTACCTTTATCCAAGCAAAGGTTATTTGGTTGAGACACATCTTTCCCACTCCCTTCAACAGCTGGGTCAGCCATGCATACAGAAACCATTTCACTAGGACAACAACCACTTTGAGTCGCCTCCAGAATCTTGTTACCTAAGTCAGACGACAAAGAGTTTCCACTTTAAGTAGAGCTTTCCAAGAAAGCGTCTACAAACTCAGCATCCGATATTCTAATCGGACGGTTTATGCCCTGAAAGCCCCCACCTCTGTACCCTACACCCTGAACTCCTAGAATGCCTTGAGCACTACTTCCCAACAGCACTGCTCCCCTTCGGATAGGATCAGTGATGATATTAAAAAAGGACCCATGTACAGTCCGCCCAACCAAGCGATTATTCCCTCCTTCGTGCAGAGAACAAAAGTTAGTTTCATGTGTTAATTTTCCACAGTTGGTGCAAACCATCACCAGTTCATAAAGTAAACAAACATTGAACCATTCACCCTTCACATTTCGGATAGAAGCTGAGGGTTTAATAGGTTGATTGATATCAAGCAGAACTTTAACTCTAGCAAAGTTCATCGGTAGGCCTAAGTCCACATAATTAAGTTGAACATCCAACACACTTCCAAGATCAGAAGCTGCATTAAAGATTTGTTCGAAAGCAAAGCAGTCAGGTCTCACTTCCCGCAGTTGCACCCATATAGCAATGGGAGGCAACAACGATTTCTTTCGGATTTTCGGGAGCGGGTTAACAGACAAGTGATTCCCTACCCACCATGGTGAAAGTGAAAGAACTTTGCCTCGCAGATCCGATGAGGCAAAAGTAGCACGAACCAGATCTCTGCCACAACAAGCCACAGAGAGAACCCCGAGATCCTTCCAAAACTCAGCCAAGCTTCCACACAGTAGTTCCATCGACAACGTAGGGTAGCCCAAGGCATAACCAAAGAGAACCAAGTCCGGAGAACAAACCCCAAATGGAGCATAATTCTTTTTTCCAGTCGATCCATGGGAAGATGGCAACAACCCACGTCCAGAAGAGGATGACGAACCAAAAAATTGCATGCGCAGCGGAGATTTAGGGGACGCGGAGGAAAGCTGCCTACTCTGCATACTTGCACCAACAGGATGCACAGAAACGGAGATAAAGCACTTGTAAAAAGGAACACCACAGAAAGGAAAATTTGAAAAGTAACTATGAACAGAAAAAACACTGAGAATAGCAAGGCAAAAGGAAAGCACGACAGGTGCACACAGCCCTACAAATGTAAACAGATAAAAAGCACAACAATAAGAACGCGCAGCTCAGCACAGACCAACAGGGTCGGTGAAGCAAGACAGGAAACGTAAGAAAAACACCATAAGAGGCAAAAGGAATAAAAAGAGATTGAACCAATTAAGATGGGTAGTTGGAAGTGGGTTTGATCATAAATATCATAAAGACCCTTAAAAAGAAAGCGACCAATGACAGTGCAAATAAAAGCAAGTGGTTGGCATCATCAATATTTGAAATAGAAAGGTTCAGCTCGTAGAAATACAAGGCGCCACAGCATGGACCATTCTCAACCACCAACAACAATGGACTCCAGCATCACCAGCACCCTACCCCTCAGGGAAAACTCAGCCGCCAATAGGAAGAGAAAGGAAGATACCAAACCGAAAGAGAGAAGGGTAAAAGAAAGAGTGAGGAGAGAAGAAAGCCATTTTTCAGAGAAATGCAGCTGCCGGCTGGAGGTTTCTCTCTTTCATTGATTTTTTAACAACACCATTTCAGTTTGAAAATTTGCTCTATTAACATTGATATAACTATAAGTCTTAATTTTGATCTTCCACTTTTTATATTATTTTTAAGGTAACTTTTCTTTTCCTTTTGAACTAAGTCACTTTTAGTTCCCAAAAAACATTGACCCCTTTTTTTTTTTTTTTGACTAAGGCGAGATAATATATTATAGTATATAGAGAACTAATATCTAACAAATTTACACCCCAACTTCTCGTCATGAATATTGACATTTTTTTTTTTTGCCTCTAATGTGATATTTCAAAAAACTTATTAAGGACAGATAACTGTATTTGTAATTAAAATATCATTTTCTTTAACTACGAAAAAAATATTGATACTACATTATCGTTGATTTACTTAACAAGGTTTTGAATATGGATTTTTTTGTTGAATAATTATATCAATTTATCGAACAGTTATGAATGAAAACATACTTACCTACGGCTTAAGTCTTGACTTTGAAGATAAACTTTTCATTTTATCAGATCCCTTTTGAATTCTGAATTTCTGACATTTCTAAGTTTGCAAAAATAGCTTATGTGTGACACTGTGACCTTCTTCTCTACAATTGACTTGACTTTCAAGTATGTCTAAATTTAATTACAATTCTTCTCTCCGTATGTTCTCTTTCATGAATAATTTTAACTCTTTGTTGCTGGAGAAAAACCATGGAAGAAAAAAGAACAAAAAAGAGAGAGGGAGAGAGAAACTTGGGGGGAAAAGAGACTCGAGTGAAGTTTGGCCACTGTCTTAGAAATTGAGAATCGAGACAAGTCTTTTTCTTTTCCCCTTCGAGGCTACATATAATAACTATAATTTTCATCGAATAGCAAATTAAAAAACCCTAGAAATTTGGATTTCACTATTTCTCTAAAATCTAAATGGATATAAATATAGATTGAATACAAAGCAATGGGAGAAATTTTTAATTTCCATCACCAAAGCAATGGGAGAGGTTTTTAATTTCTATCACCAAAGCATTGGGAGACTTTCAGAGCTCAATACAGAATTATGGAATGTGAATTTATTTATGTTTAAAGTAACACCATCAACTTATTGATTGTTTTATCATTTTGTAGGAGCTTGAATCATCTTATATTTCTATGAATTTTATTTTTAGTTTAATATTTTTTTTTGAATTTACATTTGATATTTTAGGTCCAAGGATAGGACCAATTAAGGCTAGGGACAAGGCCAATTAGGGTCAGGACCAAGATCGGGTCAATCAGGGCCAGGGACAGGGCTAGGACAAGACCAATCAAGGCCAAACCATCCCAACCCGGCCCAATTAGGGCCAATCAGGGCTAACCCATCCCGACCCGGCCCAATTAGGACCAATCAGTGCAGGAATGAGCTTGACTTGGCCCTATAGAGCTTAAGGCTAGAGACAATAATCCTTGGACCTGAACTAGGATCAGAGCAGGAATTGGAGCAGCTTGGCCCTATAGGGCTGGGCTTGGATTGCAAAAACCCAGCTACAGCTGCTGCCCGGCCCTATTGCAGCCGTAGCTGAAACTAGAATTCATCTAGCTGTGCCTTTCCCCCCAAACCCTTCCTTTGTTTAGAGAAAGCTGCTCCAACTCAAACCCCTTGCCCAGCCTAACAATTTCCACATCTCAAATGGCTCTTCGATCTCCTTCTGCCTTGACCTTAGTAGCCGTTGGAGATCCTATACTACCACTTTGGTCCCTACATTGAGTGCCACGTGTCCCTTAAAAGTTTTTACCCGTTGAATCATTTACGATTTGATTTGATCGTTGAACCGACTTGATAGAACAGTTTCCACCAAAAAAAAGACTTGATAGAACAGTTAGAAATTCTCAAAAGAGGCACTCATTCGTAGCTAGCAGCTACTTTGGGCCCAGCAGAGACTTTGAATCTCATTTAAAATGGTTGGTACCCTCACAAAGTTGATACGTATAATAAGCTCACAAAGTTAGTCAAGACAGGCGCCAAAATACCAAAACACCCAACAATGTTTTTATATATATGATATCGTTTTCCATCTTCAGTTTTCAAACTGGTAGAAGAAACTTCTATTTTCTAACCAAAAAATAAAAAAGAAAAAAAGAAAGAAAAGATGAAGAAGACAACTTTCATAAATCTAAGATGACTTTTCTCTCTGTTGCGTTATAGTTCACCCATCCCCTTCCTTTCAAGGAAAGAGACATAACGGTCGGCACCTACTCCTAGGTTTCATGTTTCATCCACCGGTCAGACAACTTCATTTCATTATCAAAGAAGAGAGGGAGGAGGGGGGAATAGCTATTAAGAGCAACATCCAATAGGTTTTGTTAGGGAGGAATAGATTCGATAAATACTAATAACTAGCTCTTGGATGGAGCATTAGAATGAAAAGATCCATTAGATAATGAACTATTGAGCATCCTTTCTATTTTATAAATTAATTTCATACATTTTATAATGGGTAAATATCACTTACCTCCCCTCTTAGTTAGACAAATAGTACTTGCACCTCCTCTTAGTTGGATAATATCACTTATCTCCTCTCTTACCTAGCAAATATATCAAACACCTCCCCTCTGTTGATTTTCTCGGTTAAATTTAACTTTTACTGTTAAATATTTTTCTAAAACCCCAAACTAACATTGACTAAAGATATATATTTTTTTATTTTAAACCGTAAATTACCGTAATCACCTTAACAATTAAAATTCTAAATTACCCTTAATTAAAATAATTGTTACAAACTATAATTAAAAACCAAATTATCTTTAATTATTAAAACTCCAACATACCCTCTCTTTTTTTTAATTATTAAACAATTAAAAAAAAACCCCAAAATAGTAGTACGTGTTTAATTTTATCAACATACCCTTTTTTTAATTGCATTTTTTATTTTCTTGATGGTAGTACGTGTTTTTTAATTGTTTGATAATTTTTTTTTTAAATGATATGTTGGGCTTTTAAAAATTAAAGATAATTTAGGTTTTAACTATGGTGTTTTGGGTTTTAATAATTATTTTAATTGAGGGCAATTTAGTAGTTTAATTACTGTTAGGGTGATTATTGTAATTTAGGGTTTAAAATTAAAAATAATAATAATTTAGCCAAAGTTAGTTTGGGGTTTTAGAAAAATATTTAACGGTAAAAGTTAAATTTAACCGAAAAAGTTAACATAGGGGAGATGTTTGATATATTTGCTAGGTAAGAGAGAGGTAAGTGATATTATCCAACTAAGATGGGGTTGTAATTTCTACTTGTCCAGCAAAGAGGGGAGGTAAGTGATATTTATCCTTTTATAATTGAGTATCACTCACAAGTTGGACATAAGATAGCCCGAGCAATTGTTAGGATTGAAATTACAAATTGAATTAGGATCAGATAGTGGTAATACCATATCTGCATCCGATTATATTTGAATAGATTTGAATAATATTTTACTACTTTTCGGATAGATTCAAATAGTTATCTTCTATATAAACTCTTCTAAATGAGTATGAATATAAATCGAATCGACTAACCCTTGACATCTTTACTATTTTATTTGTGAGGGTTATGTTTGAAATTTAAAATTTTAACAAATTTCCTTTTCATCTACTCTCTTTAGTTTTTTATACTTCTTATATTTTTTTACTATTGATTTTTCTTTGTATTTTAGGGTCTATTTGGTTACGTGAATTCAGAGATTTGAAATCTTTGGATTCAGAAATGAGAGATTTTTACCTGTTTGGTTATGTGAATCCCTAGATTCATGAAATCTAGAGATTCACATTTTTACACTAAAAACGTAAAATCTATAAATTTATGGGTATGAGGTGAAATCTAGAGATTTCATACATATTATAAAAGCGTTAAACATTTGAACCATAGCTTAATAAATGTTTTTTCAAGATCTTTCATTCCAAAGATAAATCTACAAAAAAAATTTGATTGTAATCTAGATTCATGTCTGAGGTTCATACCAAACGGCGAGATTTATGGGTAAGGGATGAAATCTAGATTTCAAAAAAGTTTCATTTGCCACACATCATGACTTGAGAGATTTAAAGTTTATAGATTTGAAATCTCTAGATTTTTGAAATCTACAAACTCAAGTAACAAATTCACATATCTTAAGTTAAAAGTTTGTGAGAACAAGAAAACAAATACAACAAAAATAACTTAATAGGATAATTTAATATGTAGCTGGAAGAGGGTTTTACCATATCTGTAATCTACTAGTTATTAGATGAATTCAAATACTCTTCAATGTATATAAATATGAATTCAGAAGGATATTTCAATTATTCATTTACAATCCTACTTAAAATGATCTAATTAGACCCCTCAAATTGGTCTAATTGGCCTCACAAAGTAATGTTCTAATTGGCCTCACAAAGTAATGTTAAGGTCTTTAGTCTCATAGGAGAAAAAACCCTTTGCAAAATACTTTTGGGTATTTTATTCTTTTTATTTGTGGATGGGAAAAAGATGAACTAGTTTGACAAGTGAAGACACTGTATAATATAACAAGATTAAAAAACATATGGTAATGTCAATTGAGAAAAACAAATGATGCTAGAGATAGATACTAAATTCTTAATCTCAAAGGCCCCGGATTCAAATACATTTATAATACTCATATCATACTACTATTATAAAAGCATTAACTGAAGAGACATAGTTACATTTCTCGTTTTCAAAGTACTCTTGTCTATTCAATTCATTAGATCTTTAATTCATTTAAAAAAGATATCCAAAATTATAATTATCATTCATAAATTAATAGAATAATATAATAATTATAATTTAATAAACATGAACTCAAAGAATACAGTTACATTTTTTTTTTTCTAAACAACCCTTGCTTATTCAATTCATTAGATCTTTAAATCATTTAATAAAGATGTCTAAAATTATAACCATAATTCATAAACACACTATTAATTAATATAATAATATAATAATTATCATTAATTGAGCATGAACTCAAACGACATAATTACATTTCTCTTTCCCAAAATACCATTGCCTATTCAATTCATTAGATTTTTAAATTATTTAAGTATAATGTTCAAAATTGCAATTATAATTTCTAAACACGATATTGATTAATAGAATAATATAATATTATCATTAATTGATCTAAAACTCAACTCAAACAAAAAGAACATACAAATTAAAAAGAAATTGCATAAAAATAAAATTGTATATTCGAAAAAGAAATCACATGTGCATCATTACTAGTAAAAGAAAAATATACATATAGGTTCAACAAGTTCCATAACACCCACAAGATAGAACGGTTTTAGTAAACTAAGAAATAGTTGTGTTGAATGAAATTCTTTTTTGGGTGAAGCATTGAATAAGGTTTTTGCATGCAAAATGCAACAAAATAAACATTTTAAATTTAGGATGAACAAGCATGTGTGTCATTACTAGTAAAAGAAAAATATACATATAGATTCAACAAGTTCCATAACACCCACAACATAGAACTGTTTTAGTGAACTGAGAAATAGTTGTGTTGAATGAAATTCTTTTTTTGGGTGAAGCATTGAATAAGATTTTTGCATGCAAAATGTGACAAAAAAGGCATTTTAAATTCAGGATGAATGTGAAATTTGAATGTAAAACATCAATAGTTAGAAAACCTGAGATTTACAACTTTAGCACTTTTTTTGGTGAAAACTGAAGAGTCCAGATTCTCTAATCATAGGAGTAGAAGATTGTGCTCCCCTCACATTGTTCTACCATAAATTTAAGAAGAAGATTCACCTCTAAGAACAAACAAAGGTAGATTAGAAATTGAATTTTTTACTAAACATATGGAAGATGGGTGTTAGGAGAGCACAGTCCTCTACCCACATAGGTAGAGGATCCGAATTCAAAACTGAAAGCATCAACTAAACTGCATTTTTGATGGAAAGAGACCCATTAACAGAATTAAGACATATCTAACTAATCCTCACCCCTAGGGAACTGAATCTTGCTTTCATGACTAGAAACAGGCAGTAGTGATTATCAAGGAATTCCATAACTGATTAAGAAATGAGTTGCTACAGGAAGTCAAAATGATCCTTACAATGCCCCAGAATTGAAGGAACACAAACATCTACATCCGAATTCAAAACTGAAAGCCTCAACTAAACTGCATGTTTGATGGAAAGAGACCCATTAACAGAATTAAGACATATCTAACTTATCCTCACCCCTAGGGAACTGAATTTTGTTAAAAATGAGTTGAAAACAGTAGCAAGCAGAAGTGATGATCAAAAAATTCATAATTGATTAAGAATTGAGTTGCAGAGGAAGTCAAAATGATCTATACAATGCCCCCAGAATTGAAGGAACACGAACATCTACATAGATTAACAGATCTAAACCCTAATTTGAATACTACTCGAGGAAATCAAGAAGTGACCTATACAAAGCCCTAGAATAAAGGGAATCCGATAATCAAACTAAACACCAATTCGAAATAGGGCAGAAAAATGAGTTATGAATTTTCAAGTCCAAGATCTTCGTTCGTTTTTAACACATTTTTGGATTAACACAAAGAGGAATTAGGCAAATACCAAATCTTAAGAATTTGAATCCAAAAGAAATTAATATTTAAAGAGAATATTACAACCAACCAAATCTAACAGTTCTTCTAAAATGAAATCTAAGAAATCTTTTCTGAAAATCATCTCCAGGTGACTGGCTACCTAAAAACAAAATTATGAGATGGGAAACAGTAATTACCGTATCAAGTCGTTGCTTTGATTCACCAACAAATCTCTAACTACCTAATAGGATCTCAGGCGTTTAGGAAGACGATCGAGACAGTCAAACCTCTAAATGAGTGAGAGTGAGAGAGAGAGAGAGAGAGATGTTCACCTGTTCTTATCAAAATTAGAGCTTTGTTTAAGGCGACATAGACAGAGAGAAGGTTCACCTGTTCCTATCAGAATTAGGGAAGATTTAATTCAAGCTTTGTTTAAGACCACTTGGAAGCTAAACAACCACCCTTATAATGTGTGTCTTGACAAAGGAAACCTGTGGAAGGTGTGTAACGGTCAAAAACGTGTTTCTTTTTTATAAAATTTTAATCAAGAATATTTGGTTTGGCAACCAACTGGTCTGGTCTGGTCTGCCCGGACCCATCTATGCCTGTGATGATTAGAACATAGTGTCAAGCTGAAGCTTGAAATGCTATCTAGTATTCTTGGTGGGAAGGGGGAATAAAGGTATGTGCCTAGGGTGTCTCATCTGGCCGGTTCGGTTTGTTTTGATCGGGTTGAAACGGTTCTGGTTTAGTAATAGTAGACCAATCCATCAATGTTGAAAACCGGTTTTGTTTTTGATTTAGTTTGGATTGGTTTTTATTGGGTTAACATGAGAAGCTCTAATCAAGATATCAACACTTGTGTTATGTAGTTGGCGAGGTGTGGCATGTTTGTGTTAGAATAAACACAAAGAAATAACATATAGAAATAGAAATCAAATCAATGGCCGCCCATCGATCACAGTTCATTAAGGTGAAGCTGAAGAAGTTTCCATCATGTGTAGAAAAATAATGAAAGCTCTCAAGAACCGCTTAAAACAACACTATAATAAATTCTATATCGAAAACCTCCAATCTCACAATGACTATTATATGGGATTGTATTTCATCGACATGGTCCACAAACCCAAACCATGACAAAACCAAAGAACCAAAGAAGATTTTGTTTGGATTGAACCAGACAATTTGGTCGGACCAACCGGTTCAGGAAGGAAATTGACAACTCCTACATGTACCATGAGGCTATTTAGGTAGAACCCAAACACAAAATGGATGTGTGCCCCACCTATTATTAGACAAAGAAAAGCTAAACCAGTTTTAGAACAACTACACCTACATTGCAACCAACCAATGATGATGACCCATGGTTTGAAACATGGCTGCAACCTTCAACCCTTTAAACCAATTTGACCGGAGAACATAAAATTACTCAAAACCCAAAAAATAAACCTGAGAGAGAATTAAAACTTTCCACCATTTTACCCTGGGAGGTAGATCACCTCTTAACCAATAATTTTTCTTCAAATCTTCTATGGGCCCTATTGCTTTAAGAGGAAGTGACCCCCTTGTAAAGGGAGAAATGAGACTAAGACAACCCTAGCAAGGGAAGTATCTACTATTATATTGCGTTGACTTGGTCAAATGTCAAATGGCCAAATTATACAAAGAAACCAAACATGGACAGCCCTTACCCTCCCCCCATCAACCCTAACCACACAAAGACCTTAGACACTCTTTCATTTGTTCAAGAAACCACACATTTTAAAGATGTATTCCTGTAAAGCAAGAAAGAACTAAACTGGGTACACACAACTGTACCTACCTCATATGGATTGATTTCTTTTCTGGGTATTTAAATAGGGCTTGATTTAGTATTCATGCAAGTATATTTATAAGAAAAAGACAAGTCGTAATTATGTTTTTTTTTTCCTTTGGAATTCAACCTTGATAAAAAAGGAGACTTGTTTGGGAAGTATTCTTAAAATGCTAGGTTTTTCTGATAAGCTAGTGGGTGCACCAACTCCTTTTAGGGATGGACTAAGTTGTCCGGAACCTCACCATGTCTTGGAATTAAAACCTAATCTGCCAAACTCTAAACAACCTTTCCTTGCTCATCATCTATATATAGAATTGGAAAACTCTCTTTCCTTCAATTCACTCTTGCATTACCACTTCAATTCTAGTAAAGAGAGACTTGAAAGATAATGGAAGCAGCTTACAGCATTGTTCTCAAGCCATTGTGCTGCTCTCTCCTTGCATTTCTGCTTCTCTTTGCTTTTGCATCTTCTTTTGCTGATGCAAAGGCTCACCACCATGACTTTGTGGTATATTCATCTCTTCTTCTTCTCGTAGAGATGAAACTTTGAGTTAAAGGGTTCATTTCTTTCTAACTTGTTGGGTTGGTTTCAGGTTCAAGAAACAAAAGTGAAGAGGTTATGCATGGCCCATAACAGAATTACAGTGAATGGAATGTATCCAGGGCCAACCTTGGAAGTCAGAAATGGAGACACCCTACAAGTGAATGTTATCAACAGAGGAAAATATAATGTTACCATTCACTGGTAAATGCAAACATGCATATGGTCTAATTTTTAGCTACATACGTGCATGATGGGGTACATAATGTGCCCATGCATGTTTTTTTAACGTTCATTTCTTTTTTGAGATCTTTTGAGAGGACACCCATGACATGCATGTCATTTGTGCTCTTGATCCAAATGACCATTTTACCCTTTTATGTCTGATGAAACTGGTTTATCACTTGTTATGATAACCCTGTCCTTCATTTAGTCTTGCTATACATCAATTATAGTAGGATTTTTTTTTATTGGTATTCTTGTGATTATTCAGGCATGGTGTTCGACAATTGCGATCAGGATGGGCAGATGGGCCGGAATTTGTGACACAGTGTCCTATCCGGCCGGGTGGGAGCTACACCTACAGATTCACAATCCAAGGACAAGAAGGGACTTTGTGGTGGCATGCTCACAGCTCATGGCTCAGAGCTACTGTTTATGGAGCTCTAATTATCCGTCCTAAAGAGGGTTCTTCTTATCCATTCATTAAGCCCAAGAGAGAAGTTCCCATTCTTCTTGGTGAGGACAACCTCCTTTTGTTTCTATTTTTGGTGGTTATTTAGTATCAGAAGCATTGTTATATAAATATAACTCAGTTTCTCCCAACCAAAGCCCACTGTTAGGATCAATGAAGGGCATTTATAACTTGGGGGGAGAGTTCTCTATCTGGAAGCTTCACCTGCAACTGGTTCAAATTAGAAGCAATAGGATTAACACTTACAGTTGTAGTGATAGTGATGCATCCATCCATTGTGACAGAAATTTCGGATGAAACTGAAAATAAAGTGAAACTAACATTAGTGATTTGATAATGGATATGAATTATCAGGAGAATGGTGGAACTCCAACCCCATACATGTTGTTAGGGAGGCAACCCGAACCGGAGGAGCTCCAAATGTATCCGATGCCTATACCATCAACGGTCAACCTGGAGACCTCTACAACTGCTCCAGCCAAGGTCTGTTTAAAATAATTCTCTGGTTATTTCTTATTTCTTCCTACCTAATGAATTCCTAATGTGATTTCCATGCTTGCAACAACAGATACAGTAGTAATTCCTGTGGATTCTGGTGAAACAAACCTTCTCAGAGTCATCAATGCTGCACTCAACCAGGACCTCTTCTTCACTGTTGCCAACCATAAGCTGACAGTGGTGGGTGCAGATGCTTCCTATTTAAAGCCTTTCACCACCTCAGTAATCATGCTTGGACCAGGCCAGACTACAGATGTTCTCATCAATGCAGATCAGCCACCAGCCCGATACTATGCGGCAGCTAGGGCCTATAACAGTGCTCAAGCTGCACCATTCGATAACACAACCACCACTGCCATTCTTGAGTACAAATCCGCCCCTTGCCCAGCCAAGAAAGGCCTCTCTATTCCTCCTGTCTTTCCATCACTGCCTGCTTACAATGACACCAACACTGTCACTGCCTTCGATGCCAGCTTCAGAAGTCGCACCAAGGTTGAAGTCCCTACTGACATTGATGAAAGCTTGTTCTTGACTGTTGGCTTGGGACTAATCAAATGTCCACCAGGAGTCAGAGCACGCAATTGCCAAGCCCCCAATAATACCCGCTTTGCTGCTAGCATGAACAATGCTTCTTTCGTTCTTCCATCCAATTTCTCCCTACTGCAAGCTTACCAGCAAGGCATCCCAGGAGTCTTCACTACAGATTTCCCTGCAAAGCCACCAGTGCAATTTGATTATACTGGCAACGTGAGCAGGTCGCTCTGGCAACCTGTTAAAGGGACCAGGTTGTACAAGATGAAGTATGGTTCCAGGGTGCAAATAGTCTTGCAGGGTACAAGCATCTTCACAACAGAAAGCCACCCCATTCATCTTCATGGATATGATTTCTACATCATGGCACGGGGTTTTGGAAACTTCAATCCAAAAACTGATACTTCTAAATTCAACCTGGTTGACCCACCACTAAGGAATACTGTTGGAGTACCAGTGGGTGGATGGGCAGTGATTCGATTTATAGCCGATAATCCAGGTAAGTCTGTTAAAAACTTAAATATTTTTCCCTTCCTTCACCCCCATCTCAATTTGTCATATAACAGATGCAACTTTCTGATATCCAACAGGAGTTTGGCTGATGCATTGTCACTTGGATGCTCATCTCAACTGGGGTTTGGCTACGGCTTTTGTGGTTGAGAATGGGCTTGGAGAGTTGCAGTCTTTACCGCCACCTCCAGCTGATCTGCCTGTATGTTAGTGTGTCTTCAGTTATGAACCACCCAAGAGTAGGATTTTAGCTTGAGACATTATCTAGTCCTTAAAAACTTAAGTCGAAAAAAGTTTGTGCTTTAGTCGGGTAGTCCCCTTATTTGTTCATTATTATGTTTCCACTTTTCCTTCCCCAATTCTTTTTGGGTAGTACGGCTGTATTCAAACAAATAGCATCAAGGATGCAGCAGTGTCGACACAGCATAGTTTTCTTTAGACTGCTTCATTTTTAAGGATTGTAAGAGATGGATTTATTCTCAATTTTACAAGGACTATAAGAGATGGATTAAATTTTGAACATTAATTGTCTTAGTATCATTCCTATTAATTCCTACCTTAAATTCCTGCAACTTGGAAGTAACGCAAATGCAAGGCTACAGCTTCTAAAATTCAGTTAGCAGCTCCTTCATTTTCTTTTCCAACCTAAACTACATCTACTTTGTAATTAGAGAAAAACAATCGGATGGACCTGAAGAACGGATATTCAACAATCCAACGGGTAGGTCTTGACTATTGACCACTGAGTTCTAATATGTATACCAAGTATGAGAAACCAATGGATTCGAAAATTACAGTTACTCAAAACAGATACTACTGAGATTCCCCCCCCCCCCCCCCCCCACCTTGTTCTTTTAATCTAGTGAACAATAGGAAATGGGTACTAGAAGGTGAGTCGCAGTTCATAGTTCAGTGATGTTAACAACAGAGTAACTCCTACAGAGTTGAACTTTACATGTATTAGCATTTTAAAGGCCTGGTTTTCCCAGCTATAAGGAAACAAACTTCACACGAGTGTACAGAACCAAACCACCAGCATAATGGATTGATTTTAAGCTTGGAATCCCCAGTTGGCCCCATAAACTGAAAAGAATGTATATCTGATGGTAAATATTCCAAATTCACCTAATTTAGAAAGGATTGTTTTTAACTGCAGAGGACTAATAGTCTCCCAGCCTCCTACAAGATTTCCTGGAATGTTTGTGGGCCCTTCTCGAGTGCTTTAGCCTGCTGGCCTTTTACATTTTGTATTCTTATAATCCTTCCTTTGTGTATACATTACACCAGGAAGAAAATGGGGGGAAAAAAACAGAAATATTAAAATCTAAAATGGCACAGAACGAATTGAAAGGTTTTTATTGGAGGACTTGAGTTCACATCATTCAAAAATAATACAAGCAACAAGAAGGTGAACAACAGGAGAAATTCTTCGCTTGATCAACTTCCACAATTGTTTGTCAACACCCCAGGTCATGAATAGAAAACGAAGATAAAGCCTTAGTCATAACAAATTTAAAGAGTCAATGTAGATGCAACAACTCGAATATGATGAGAACGCCAGATGGACTTGATCAATTATCCAAAAATCAGTAGATTCTACAAGTCAACACATGTGAAAGATATGGAGAAAATGAAACTTCAGCTATATCAGAGTTTGCAGATAGTCAATATTATTCGTAGAATAAAGTTACAGAAAAGTCAATACAGGTGTAACAATTCATTAATAAAATGGTCAGTTAGTATAACTTGAAAGATGCCAAAAACAAACTTAAGAACAAATCCAATTCTGCATTTAAAAGAAAGTTAGCCAATTAGTTTAGAACTGCAGCTATTGCCCCCACTTCCTATTGATGTCAAATTTCTTAATTTATTAGAAGACATTTGGGTAAGAGGTAGCTGGAATGGCGAAGAGATAGCATACTTAAGAGCAAGGCAAGTCATTATTTAGGCAACACATGGTACAATACACAAACATAAAGATTGGAAGAACATATCAACCCGACCATTAGCCTAAGGAAGATCCAAGACATCAAGATTCACATGGTTGCAACAACAAAAACTCAATCAGGGCACCATTATCAAGGCCTTATGATCCTAGTTGTTTTGATTAGCCCACTCAGGCTGAACGTTAACTTGTCAATAGAACAAGCAGAGAGCCCGACAGTCCTTGGAGCAACCCTGACTATAGATTAGTGGAAATTTGGTTGTGTTCTGTTCATACCTTAATTCATGCTACGAAATAAAGATAAATGTCATGTTAATCCATCAAAGATACAGATCTGCTTTTAACTTGAAAATCTGTAAAGACGAGGGTGTAAAAAAGTACAAAAGACATTAATACACAGAACCTGATAACTCACTATAGTGAATAAGCTTCTTTGCAAGGAAAATGAATCTAATTTCGACATATTCGCTGAAAGCAGAAACACACCTGCACTCGATTATCATAGCTCAAAAGCGCCCGCAACCAGTTTTGGTCAGGTGAGATGAAACGAACCAGAGGTGCCATCATTCATGGCAGTGATGTGCTTGAATCGGTTCATGATAAGGCTCCAGCAACTGTTGAAGGAACAAAGAACGAACACATTCACGAACTGTAGAGTGTGAACTAAAATGAACCTTTCGAAGGCTGGCTACTAGAGTTTCTTCTAGATAATCAGAGTTTTCTTTAGAAATTGGGAAATTTTCAAATGCCACCCCCGAAATACCTGTAATATTAATGTTAGGCCATGAATTATTCGATTTATCAATCAAGATCTCTTATTAGTAACACCGATATTTTCTGATAATATTCATATGAAATGTGGATAGCTTTGGCTTGTTGTATTTTTTTTTGGGTAATCTTTGGCTTGTTGTATAATGAAAGACAAGAAATGCAACCCTCTTTATAAATGTGCACCTCTCTTCATGCTATGCTTATGTACCTATCTTTGATTGCAAAAATTCAGCTCCATATTCAAGGGGGGATTTCTTTGGGTGATGAACAAGGTACTCCTAGTATGGACAGCCAGGATAGAAGCGACCTGTTTCAGATTTTTGCAATTTTGCTTCAGTAGTGCCTCACAAATGCGCTTGACCGTGCAGCCAGCCGTCTAATCTAATCGGACGGCTGACATTATCCTCTCATTAAATTAATCAAGTTATATCAAAACCCACCTCATAAAGCTTGTTTTCTCAGTACGGTTCGGTTTGATGCAAACCCAGCGGTCCGTCTGGCCGGTTCGAGTGGGTTAGTATAAGTTTGGTTAATACGTTTTATGAGGTATTACACATCCAAACCCTATACGTATATACACGAATGTGTAATCGTATAAACAACCAGGTTCAAAACATTTTGAAACTACCCAAAACCCCTGTTCTTCACCCCGCCCATTTCATTTGACGTTTTTGGAGCTCTGAACCAAGCTAGAGAAGAGGAACATCAAGAGAAGCTAGCAAGACAGCCATTCAGCTCTTCGTTTTCTTTTCAAGTTGAGACCTGTTGCAGAGGGAGAAGACGAAGACGAAGACATTCATTGTTTTCTTCTTTGCAGAGGGAGAAGACGAAGACGAATTTGGGGGTTGCAGCTTAAGACCTGGCATGCGTTGCAGGTGTACTTACCCTTGAACACGCACTTGCAGAGCAGCTCTACAAAGACATTTTCAATCGATATCTTCTGCCCCAACTCTTGTTCTAGGTCAACCTCGAATCCTCTTGTTCTAGGCGATCCGAATTATCCAGGTATCCATCATCTCTCCCAATCTCTTTTGTCGATTTTGGCTAATGTTTTCACTGCATTTCCTTGTTTGAGAGTGGATGGTTTGGTTCTAAATCTGATAATGGTTCTAAGTCATTATGTTTCTTCCATTGTAGAGTCCAGTATTTTGGGTTTTATAATGATTATTTGGTCCAGTATATGGGAAATAGAAATACTACCCCTCATCTCATGGCGTGAATACACACACAAATTTTTTTTGCCTTCTAGAATGCTTAACTTCAAAGATGGTACATAAAGTGCTTCTATTAGCCTATCTTTTTCTCTATATGAGTTTGTCACTTCTACAACTCTCACATCAGTTATATGATTATGGTGGAAAAAGAAGAGCCGAATGGTCCTCTGCTTCTCTTTTCTCTCAAATTTGTTTCAAGCTAATTTAAGATCAGATGCGAAGATTTATTGTAGCATGTGGATAGATTCTATAGCCTTTGGTCTTGTTTTGTTCTATTATCAGTTGTTTTCAAGTATTTTGTAGCAGTTATGGTTGGCGAACGGGGTTTTTTATATAATTTTTTTGTTTTGGGGGGGGGCGGGGAGGGGGATAAATGGCTTGGCATACAGGATTGGTCTCCATAGATTGTCTTTTCTCTTTTGTCGGATTATGAAGTAGCACTCCCTCTCATCATGGAGATGAAGGAAGGCAACGAAGAGATCTAATTGAAAATGTTGACGTAGCTAGTACAGATGATGCGATCTTCAATGGGTAACGGGGATTGGAATGGCAAGAATTGGACAAGAGGCAAAGTGAACAAGAGTCGGTCCTAAGTATGAGAATGAGCGCAATCAATGAGCCACTTAGAGGGTCCATTCCGCTAAGGGATAGGCCCGATCGGGAAAGAGGAATCCAATAGAAGTCCAAGGATTAATTTGATTGCCATTTGAGATGAAATGCTACTGATGAGATCCACCCCTAGAATAGAGCGCCATCCCCATGAGTTTATCGGTTGTGGTTGCACTTCCAAAAAAGTGCAATGTTTGCATTATTTGTGCCTCATTAATCTACCCCACATAAAATGAAAACAAAGTAACCCATGCCTTGAGACAAAAGGATCAAGTTAATTGCTGAAGGTTTCTAAAATTCAAACCACCTTAAGATTTTGGAGAGCAAAGAGTATGTCAATCCACCATGTGAACGTGTTGCTTTTCTCCATTAGACCAATAAAAGGACGCATAAATTTCTCCATGTCTTGAGTTGGAAGGCATCTGAAGCATAACATGAAATGAGTTGGTAAGGTGGCAAGAGTATATTGCATAAGGATGATTGCTTTCCCGAAGATGATAAGATTTTAGTCTTCCACCCGGACCTCCCATAAGTAGAGCTAGAAGAATATCACAATGCTTTTCTTAAGTTACCTAAAAAGAGAGGAATACCCGGTAGATATCCATTTTTATGTTGGCGCATATGAAACCGGATCGAAAGATCCCTCTTCCGATTGGTGGTGTACTGGACTATAATGACCTTTGGTTGTTGAAATCAGCTCTTGCGATGAGAGCAATAGTCGAATAATCTAGCGAAAGTTTGAGCTTTGCCTTGTAGCTAGACCAAATAAGATTAAATTATCAGCAAAAGCAAGATGTGATACACCTCCATGTACTAGTTGAATGCCTTTTAATTTCTTATGTTCCAAGCGCTAGCTTTAAATGCAAGGTCAATAGTTCAACACTAGTATAAATAAATACGGTGAGAGATGATGGAAGTGAGGAGAAGTTGCGAACCGATCCATTAATAAGAAGGAGCATTTAAGTTGTAACATAGAACATAATCCACTCAATCCACTTAGGAGAGAAGCCATATAAATGAAGGGTGAATGAAGTTCTATTTCAGCCGATCATAGGCCTTGCTCATATCAAGTTTGATTGCCATAAGACCTTCTTCTTGTCTTGTGTGATTGATCTTCTTAAGAATGTCATGTGCAATGAGAATATTGTCGAATGTGGACCTTTGACAAAGCATTTTGTTGAAAAGAAACTAGATAAGGGACAATATGTTAAGCGATCACCAAAATCTTGGAAATGATTTTGTAGCTCATATGAGAGACTAATGGCAAAATCTCCCGGGAGGGAAGTTTACCTTAGGTGTAAGAGTAATGAAGGGGAGCTGCGCTTTTCTGATATACCATTGCGATCGTCCTCCAGGTTCACACTTTCATGCACAACAACAAAATTCCTTATAGCCTTTCTTTGAGCTCAAACTTTTTCAATGTTTTCTTATTCCAAGATCTTAAAGAAGAAAATAAAGATGATAGCTTGCCAAAATATATGAAGGAGATACATTAACTGGCATTGCCCAACTCTGAATAAGAAGGTCCATATAAGATTCTTCATGAGTCCAGAAGAGCTCAAACCTGAAAGGATGCCTCTGTTTTCCTTCCTGTGGATCCACCCTTACGAAAAAGTGCCTTATGATCAGAATGAGAGATAATAATATGGTGGATAGTAGCCTCTGGGAATTTAGAAAACCATTCCATGTTGCATATAACCAGATCCAGTAGTCCCTCAATCCGATGAGCATTTCTTTGTTTATTTGACAATGTAAAGTTGCTTCTAGTAGAATGGAGTTTGAGAATGCCAAACTCATTAACAAAAGATTGGAATGGAGCTAAGGATACAGAAGTTAAAGGCCTATCCCCTTGACGATCAATTGGCTTAAGATATGAGTTTCAATCTCCTCCAATGGCCCATGGTTGGTCAATGAAAGATGCCAAGTTTGAAAACATTTGCCACTGATACTTTTGAATGGATAGATTCGAACTTAGATACACACAAGTAAGATAACAAAGATTGTCAAAATTTCCAACAAGAAGATGAACACACCACGAAGAAAACCACAAACAATACACAATATGATTTGACACCTTTAACTTAGAAATTTGGTATGACATTTCAATGTGCTTTTGCCCAATTTAGTTCTCCAAGAAAATGAACAAATAAATAAAAAAAGAACAATAATGTACGAATCCTAGTGGAATCGAACCACCATCCCCTAGTTTTTCTACAAGTGCTCTTCCATATTGAGCTAAGGACTTAGTATCAGTAATAAAAAAAAATAATAATAAAAAACCTCCACAAAATACCATTGTCAATCTTTACATTTGAACCAAGTTGTACAATATAGGTTTGACAAACATTTCATCAATTAGTTCGTAGAATATGCATCCTTTGGAGACAGATTGTGGAGAATACTACTTACTGATTTAGGAAGCTCGGTTTTCTCCATCTTGTCATCATAATCAGTCATTGTTGCCATCATGGTCATATTCATTCGTCGGAGTCTTTGTCAACTCCGGTGGACAGAGACGAGAGTCCTAGATCCTTTCGATCCAAATTGCAGTTTTAATATTTGTGCATATATACGGTTTGTGGTATTGTAACAGTTCCAATATCTGTTATTGCATCCTTAAAGAAGATAAAGACACTTATTAACAACAATCATTTACTTGTCCAAGCAATCAAGCCTTGTCAAAGTGGTAGCTTTCCTTCATTGATTTGATTGATTTCTCCCTTTCGCTTCCCAGTTGAGAAACGGATTGGTCTTATTTATGCTCATTCAATTGGTCATTTGCTTCTCTGTTCTTGTGTTCTAAAGATTGTCAGTGACAATGGAAAAAAGGTCAAACACAAACACATTTTCACTAGAATATTACTCGTTCGCTTATGGGAAGAGGGAAATGAATTTGCATTTCGATCTGAGGGAATGAGGACGAGAACAGAGGTGGATTTTTACTTCCTATGTTTTAACTTGGGGGGGGTGGAGAGGATGAATGCCAAAGCAAGGTTATCAAGCCTAGATAAGCAGAAGCAATGAAAACAGATTGGATATGCTGATATGCATTCTCCAGCATCTAGAGAACCAGAGTAAGACAAATTTCTCCAGCATGGGAACTATAGAAAGGGAAAACAGTGAGAAATCTCTGACTTTTCTATTAGCTTTGGATATGAACTAAAATCCAATTTAGTTAGACAAATTGAATATGCATTCGAGAACCAGAACCACACAGATTTCTCCAGCATGGGAACTACTAAGGGGGGAAACAGTGAAACCTTATCACTATTAGTTTTGGGATGTCTGGAGATCTTCAAATTAGCAAGTCAAATGCAAAGAAAAACAAAAAGGAGTAATAAGGTAACACAAAGCGGCATGAAAACCCTCCTACTAGTGAAAAACTAAAATCCAATTTAGTTAAACAAAGCTTTCAAACAGTGGAGGAAATTAGCACAACATTCTTACTTGAATGGTAAGACAACTTTGAATGATTTAAGCTTACACAATAGACCAAGCTATACCAGAGATGAGGAAGATACAATTCTGACATATTCAGAAATCAGATTCCTTCATGATCCTCAGAGTCGTTTTCTCAGGAGTACTCATAAGCCCAAATGCAAGTGCTAGCTTCTCACTGTGATGGCTCAGTATCTGTTCCTTCAACTCTTCTTCTAGATCATGCAATACCGCTTTAGTGTCAGGGATGAAACCCATCTTTTTTATCTCTTCCCACAGCTTTCCGATCACCTGATATATTGCATCCTTCTGTGGATGGACTCCATCTTCAACCCCAAAAACATGAACTTTATCCTTGATCTGAATCCAACTAAATTCTTGATCTTTCTTTACACCTCTATCTTTCATCAACTTTCGGATCCTAGCAGCATTAGCCCATCTTCCACAAGTAGAATATACATTGGCAAGAGCAGAATAGGCCCCACTGTGTTCTGGGTCAATACTCAGCAAATTCTAGCCAACTCTACATTTTTATGAACCTTGCAAGAAGCTAAAAGTGAACCCCAACCTATAACATCTAGTTCGATAGGCATCTTCTCTATGACTTCTTGAGCTTTTGGAAATAACCCAGCACGACCAAACAGATCAATCATGTAGCCATAATGGCTTTGGGTGGGTTCAATCTTGTGCACATTCTGCATCAAATTAATGTAGCTCCGACCTTTTTCTACTAATCCTACATGGGTACATGCAGATATCACTCCGACATATGTTATATGATCAGGTTGGACTCCAAATGTAAGCATCTTTTCAAACAACGCATTGGATTCTTCTCCCAGACCATGTTCAGCTAGAGCTATGATCATAGAGGTCCAAGAGACAATATCTCTCCTCCAGTGGATTTGATTAAACACATGCCTCTCCCCTTCAATGGTTCCAGCTTTGGCATACAAAAAGCCATATGAGTGTCTTTATCTTCTTTAAGGATGCAAGTTTACAAAAGAGCTGTATTAAAATTGTCGAGTTACTTAAAAAATCAAACAATTGCCTAAGCAATAGTATCTGTAGATGTTATACTTTGTCTAATCAATACAGAGATACCTACCATAACCCTCAGGATCTTTATGTATATGCTTTGCTACCAAACTCATATCACTGAATTGGTGTTCCACCTGCAACATATACAGTCAATTGAGAATGCTCGTCTTCTCTCTTTAATATTGTTTGTCGTAGTGGGTTGTTCTATTTTTTGACCTTTGGAAGATGGCAATCGTTTCATGCTTAGAATGCTTGTCTTCTCTCTTTAATGTTGTCTCATCCTTAGAATTATAATTTGTTTTGTTATAGTTTACTTTCATTGTCATAATATATTGTTAGGTACTTATATGTTGTTTATCTAATATGTTTTTTCATATGTGCAGCAATTACAGTTGTACTAGTACTAGTGAAATGGGTCGTAAGGCTGCAGCAAAGGGAAGGCCAAAGGGGAAGGGAATGGCGAAGGATAAGGGAAAGAGAAAAGCAGTCGTAGAAGCTGAGGACAAATGGTTCAATGATGATTATCCTCAATGCGATCCCAAAAGGTTAAAGAAGCAACCTATAGCAGAAGGAAGGGAGGTAGACATTCTTTCGTTCGAGGCTGTAGGTGTAGCAGCCAAATAGATAGCTGGGTGGGAAAAAATACTGAGGTAAAAAGATGAGGACCTAGTGAAAGAATTATAAAAATTTGTTGGAAGGAGTTGAGGAAAAGATTGGAGCATGAAAGTAAAGGGGTGAAATATAGATATTCCTAGCTAGGTTGGATTCTACAAACAACGAGGAGATTATGTTGGAGCCTAAGAAGAAGTTCAAGGACGATTAATGTGGATGCCACATAAGGATATAATGGGAAATAGGGGACACGGAGGAAGGAAGAGGAAACCACTGCATGCCATGCAACAGAACAAATGTGTACTGAGGTGGTCACCAAAAAGCAAATATTGAAGCTAGGACCTAGGAACAACAACGAGGGAACCACCAACATCATGAAATGAGGATGAGAATGGCACTAATGTGCTTCTAGGAAACCGACACAAACCATATCGAGATCGACGGGGAAGGATTGAAGCGGGAAGAAGAAGAAGAATGATGAAAAATAGACTAATTTATTGGAAAACAAGTGGGATGAGGAGCACAGGGGAGAGAGGAGCAGGGAGGGGGAACAGAGGATGGAGCTAGATGGTCAAAACTGAGGAAGAAATGCTCCCTCGGGGTGATGTATGGTATATTTGTGGGCAGATCAAAGGAAAAGTTGGCTGGATCTGGATCACCAAATCTCAGAATCTAGTAGTTTGAGTTGTGAATTCTTAAATGTAATGTGAATGTTATTTGGAGGGGCTGGAACAATAGGGTGAAGAATGTGTAATTAAGGGGTTTTGAACCATTTTGAACAATTCAGGCGTTGTTCTAAATGTATTGTTATTGACCATGGATGTGTAAAAGATTTACAATATCAGCATTGGTTTTATTTGTTGAACAATTTGTATGTCACATATTCTATCTTTTGTTATTTGGATGTGTTAATGACTATGAATGGATCGAGTGGAGAAAAAGGAATTCTATCATATTGGAACGACTATTGTCTATTTTGTCTTATAGGATATGATACACGAGATGGACGGAAAGAGGAGGGCAAGGGGGAAGAATAGCTGACTGGAGCCATCTGCATTGTTTACTGTTCGAATTGAGTGTTTTTGGTCAGCATTGTTTGTTTTGTAAGATGGTATTTTGGTAGTTGAGAAAGGTGATGTGCAACCTAGTTCAATGCATGCACGATATTGTGGAACCGTAGATGTTTACGTATTCATTGTTTATACAAAAGTAAACCATAAAAATAAATATGGTCATTTGTATGACAAATGGTATAGTGACAAGCAGTTGTGTCCCCAGATATATTGAACTAAAGTTACTTGTGTAAGCACACGGTTAAACATCTTATACCAATAAAACCTAGAAACAAGAAGACCATCAAATGCATTTAGCCATTGTTTAGGGTAGAATGAGGGCTATTGGTATGATGTAAAGATACTAGTTAGACTAACATTTTAATGTATTCTTAGGTTGAGTGTTGAAGAAATTTTATGTTTCTTGTAACTGTGCCATTGTGACTTGTTATAGTGGTTTGTAAAAGATTGTTATTGCATTGGGACTTGAGAGATGATATGAAGCTTGACCATTATTATTGAGTCTCCAATGCAGGCATCGAAGCTAATTTATGTTTCCACCCTTGTGTTTGGGAAACCATCAACTATCCTTTTGCCATGGAAGCGTGTGTTCAAGGTTACTAATTCTCAGGTATTGCATTTTTCATCATCACTTGATGTTATTCGTAAGTCTCTTATTGTATTTTGATCTCTTTATTAATTTTTAGAGCTGCATTTGGTATTCAATGGTCATATTTCTCTGACATTGAAATTGAAGGAATATGTTAAATCACTTAACAAGGCCAATTAATGATCTTATAGTGTACCATATAATTTAATTTTTTGGGGGGGGGTTGCTAAGTCATTTATACTAACCTAGTTGCATGCCGCTTTTGATCTCATATTTTTATTGCTACTAAAAAGCCTTAGTTTTTTCATTGATTTTTAATTTTCAGGTTGAGGTTGCTGTGCGAGACAATGCCCAGATACTCTATGAAGCTGAATTCAGTTGGCAGAGGTGATTCACTGAACCTTAATGTGATGAATAAAGTGCTTGTTGGTTTAATTTTATTGGTTGTTGCTGTAGCGAAATAAAATTAATTAATTCATTCTATTTACTTTCACAAATAAGAGATCAAGCATTCCAAGAAACCACAACAATATTATATTTGGCTGTACCTTTGTTTTACTACTCTGTTATTCGATTAGTTTGTTTTTTAGGCTAAAATAATATGTACAACACTAATGTTTTGGTTTCTTTGAAGGAATTCTGCATTCAGGCATTTCCGGATTTTCTCTTGGTGAGCAAATGCTAAAATGCTCCTTGGATTTAATCATTACTCGCCATCTTATTTAGCAAGCCAGGAATAAATATGTACAGGATGGTTGTAGTGATTTGAACTTCTTCATGGTGATTGGGTTCAATCCTGAGCCCCAGAGATGTAAATTGACCGAATTCAGTTAACAAATGTTTGTCTTCTTTTTCTCTTTCATGATCTGTTTCATTTATTCGTGCACTGAGGTCAATCACAAGGCCTAACATCTCAAGTGTTCGGTTTGTTACGGGAAGGAGTAGGAGAAGAGGAATTGGAATAGGATTTGGACTAGATCTGAGAGAAGTCATGCATAATTTTTTTTTAACCTAGATCTCCTTTGTATTTTTCTTTAACTATATTTTTGTCTATCCCACTCGAAAATCTTCAAAACTGGAGTAAGCAGGAAACTGGGGCCTGGTCTAACCTGGTTAGGTGATAATTTGGATACAAGGCAAGATCCATGTCCAATATTTGTCGTGAAAGTTGTGGCTAATCAACTGCAACTGCTAATTAAGTGCAATTTCAGTACTCTACAACAACGATATAGACTTAGCAGTTATCACAAGGTTAGACAGTTTGTATATATTTTCACCCAGGCATTCTTTCTCTCTCTATCTTTCAAACATAGATGATGTGAGAAAGAGGAGATGAGAGAGAGAAAATTGCCTTCTCAAACACTGTAGTTGTTTAAAAGCAAATTAATATTTGTTCTTCAAAATAGGAAAAAGGAAGTGAAGGCAAGAGGAGATTAAGATTTGGGAATACATTGTAATCAATCAATCTCATGGGGTTTCTGAGTTTGCGTATGTAGGGAAAGAAAATGAACAGTGACCATTGTGTATATATATACTTCTACTGAAGGTGCATGAAGAGAAAACCAGAATTTGGACAAAAAAGAAATACACATCAATACCAAGAAAGATAATAGAAACAGTGACAAAACAACACAGGGAAGCCTATCTGGGTCATTTAATTTTGAGCTAGTCCACACACTACAGTACCTGGGATTCAAATGCTTTTCATTTTCTTTTCCAATTAAGTCTGACAAGAAAGAAAGATCAACAAGAGATGCTTATTTTGGAGGGGTGAGAAATTGCAATTTTGCTTTTATGGAGCATAATTAATGCGCTCCACGGTTAAGCGAGCCGTCCGATTTAATCGGACGGCTCGCAGCTTATTTCCATTAAAAATTGATAAACCCACCTCATAAAGCACTCTAACTCTAAATAATCAAGGAGATCATGAAATACAAATAAGATGTATAGAACAAGGAAGAAAAATGTTATCCCACTAAGAATAAGGTTATTTGAAACAAACTATTAGAAGTTATTAAGTGATAACCAATTATAAATGTGGGATTCAAACCCGCAATTAAGAGTATAAAAAACCAACAACTTTCAGCAATGATATATGATTAATATGTCGCAAGAGATTCCCATATGATCTTAAAACAGTAGAGTTTGACATCAAACTCACAATAGGACTCTTTAATAAATCAAAAAATAAACCAAATACTGCAACCACACGATGGTTCATAACAGAAACCAGATATATAGTACTGAATCAGATTTTAAATTGAACAATTAGTTTTAAAGCTTCAGTAAATCCCTAGTTGGAAAATATAAGATTCTGTTCCCCCCCTTAGTAGTTCCCATGCTGGAGAAATCAGTGTGGTTCCGGTTCTCGAATGCATATTCAATTTGTCTAACTAAATTGGATTTTAGTTCTTTCATTGGGAGGAGGGTTTTTCACACCTTTTTCTTTTCTGTTATCATTGTTAAGACTTGTTTCTTTCTTACTCATCCCTGCTTCTTCTTTTTTGTTCTTTTTTTTTCAACTTGCTCATTTCCAGACTTTTGGATATTCAAAGCTAATAGAAAAGTCACGGATTTCTCACTGTTTTCCCTTTCTATAGTTCCCATGCTGGAGAAATTTGTCTTACTCTGGTTCTCTAGCTGCTGGAGAATGCATATCAGCATATCCAATCTGTTTTCATTGCTTCTGCTTATCTAGGCTTGATAACCTTTCTTTGACATTCATCCTCTCCACCCCACCCCCCCACCCCCCCAAGTTAAAACATAGGGAAGTAAAAATCCACCTCTGGTTCTGTCCTCATTCCCTTAGGATTGGAAATGCAAATTCATTTCCCTCTTCCCATAAGCAGAAAACTGAGTAATATTCTAGTGAAAATGTGTTTGCGTTTGACCTTCTTTCCATCATCACTGACAATCTTTAGAACACAAGAACAGAGAAGCAAATGACCAATTGAATGAGCATAAATAAGACCAATCCGTTTCTCAATCTGGGGAAGCAGGAAAGTGAGAAATCTGAATCAAATCAATTAAGGAAAGCTACCAGCTTTGACGAGGCTCGGATTGCTTGGACAAGTAAATGATTGTTGTTAATAAGTGTATTTATCTTCTTTAAGGATGCAATAACATATATTGGAACTGTTACATTACCACAAACCATATATATGCACAAAAACAAAAACTGTAGTTTGGATCGAAAGGATCTAGGACTCTCATCTCTATCCACCGGAGTTGACAAAGACTCCAGCGAATGAATATGACCACGATGGCGACAATGACTGATTATGATGACAAGATGGAGAAAACCGAGCTTCCTAAATCAGTAAGTAGTATCTCCACAACCTGTCTCCAAATGATGCATATACAAAACTCAACCTGTACATAAAGTGATGCAGATGAAATGTTACCTCTTAACTCAAGTCAGTTATCTGAAGAAGAGAGACCGAGAAGAATAACGAAGTGTTGTTGTGGGTTTAACACAGAAGGTTTTGAATTTGAGGGATTTTGAGGGTTTCTTCTTCTTCACAGAGCAGGAACATTACACAACTCGAACTAGGGCTGCTGTTTCTTCCGATTTGACTTCATTCTCAATAGGTGCTTGCGTGCTTCTTCTTCTTCTTTGTTCTCAACTAACACCAACTTCTGTTCTTCCTCTTCTCTCCTTCGATTTCTTGCTTTGTTGTTGTTCTTCTCTCGTTCGATTTTCAGAGCTCGATTTTCTTTCTGACGCACAAATGAGACTGGCGGTGAAAATTGAAAATCGATGAGGTTTTGTGTATTTCAAAAGATTTTGAAAATTGAAAATGAATCGGGTTGGTTTTGGTTCTTAAAATTCGGATTTACGTATGTACGTATTCCGTTTAAAACGTAATAACCATTATGTATGGAATACTAGTACATAACCCACTCGAACCGCCCAACTTGGACCGTCAAGGGTAATGCTGGACCGAACCGAACCCACAAAACCCATGCTTTAAGAGGTTTTATTATTTTTTAATGAGAGGATGATGCCAATCGGACGGCTGGCTGCACGGTCAAGCGCATTTATGAGGCACTACTGAAGTAAAATTGAGATTTTTGTGGATGGCTCTTGGGATCCGAAATCACAGCTTGGTGGTAGAGGTTGTCTTCTTTGGGATGCAAATGGTACTTCTGTGGCTGTTCAATGCAAGTTCAACTCAGCGCAATCATCACCTTAGGAGAAACAACAATCCAAGATGGTTTGATTATGGCTCGCTCTGTTGGAGTATCAACTATCCAACTAAACTTTGATTGCCTTGTTGCTAATTTAGCTCTACAAGGCCATTCGATTTCTATATACTAGTTGATTAGGAGACTTGTTTTTTTATGTTTTACTTCTTGTAAATACTTTTGGTAAAGCTGTTTTTAGATACATTCCTAGGACTTTAAACCCTCTGGGTAATTTTTTTGCATGTGGGGCTCTACAACTCCAACTCTTTCGTGTTTGCAAAGGAATACCTCTTTTTTTTTGTTAATCCTTCTATACTCTCAGCTGTGCAGCTGGACCCGTTTCCTTTTCTTAATGAAGTTCTTAAAAAAAAAATTAAAAAATTAAAAAATTAAAAAATTAAAAAAAAAAAAAAAAAACGATATTCTCAATTAGTTTTTGAGGTAATTTTTATTTGAACCCCTAAGATTTGGTCCAAGTCATTTTTAGTCCAAATAAAATTGAACTTTGTATCTACCTCCCTTGAGGTGTCCAAAAAGATTAATTAATGACATATTATCATTTTTAAGATCAAAATTATCTTACATTTGTTCTATTGTTAAATTTGTATCATGTCATAAATAAATCCAACAGTGGAAATCAAAAGAGTGGGAGTATATCTATAAATAAGTATTTTTATATTTACATTCAAAGATTTAATAATTCATAAATCCCTTAATTCCACCTCCATCAGCACTTTCCCTTTTTGCTTGTTGGACAGAGAGACCAATTAATCAGAAGACCTGCACAGTTTTGAATGAGAGAAAGAAGTGATGAATCCTCTTTTCGACTTTGACTCTCCCACTCCAATCGTTGCTTTTGTTTTTGTTACTTCGAAAGTAGCTGCTTCAACTTCAGCCACTCGAATTTTCGATATTCGTTTTTATTTCTCATCAAATGAATGGCATCTTCTTCTGGAAATCCTAGCTATTCTTAGCATGATATTGGGGAATCTCATTGCATTCCTCACTTCTTTCCCTCCCACTCCAGTCGTTGCTTTTCTTTCTGTTGAAGATCGAAAGTAGCTGCTTCATCTTTAGCCACTCAAATTTTCGATATTCCTTTTTATTTCTTATCAAACAAATGGCATCTTAAAAAAGAAGAATAAATTTTGAAAAGGGGAAGTGTATTCACTTAACAATACCATGAATGATTTATATAAATACATTAAGAAGATAAAAAAAGGAAAACATTGATCTAAACAATGCCCTTGTCACATTCACCAATGGGCAAAAGAACCTGGACAACCTATTAGGAACGTCCCAAAAGAGTCATCAAGATAAAGAGGGACTTGGATTCAATGGTAAAACTACTACCCCTAAGAAAGACAAGAAAGTTAGATTAGAAAATATATCATCTAGAAAGAATCATTCACCAAAACCCACATACACTCTAGAAAATACTCAAAGTGGAAACAAGACTTTCCCTCATACAAATAAAGGAAAAAATGGAAAGGAAATTATCATTATCTAAAGAAAGGGCAAAATGAAAATCAAAACAATGGACGAAAAAATAACCGAGCAAAAAGACCAAATCATCTTAAGCAAGGTTATCAAAGTCAAAACAACTATCATCATAACAATAATAGGGGATGCCAAAACAATTATAACCATAGGTGGCAAAGACCCCGAAACTACTACAAACCCCAAAATCAACATCCTCACCAATTTTGGCCATGTTAAAATCATATAATGTTCAATTATAATTGTTCAACATCCCTGTTATGCTCCCTTTGAGTACACGTTTCAACCATATTTTAGGCCACAAATTCCTAATCAAAAAATACTTACCAAAACTTCTATCAAAACAAAAACAAAGGGAATGACCAAATGAATCAAAAACCTTAAGTTCAAGAACTCTATGACATTTAGGACCCTAGATTCCAAAGACCCAAGGAATATCAATCCACATAATATCCTAAAAAATCCATAAAATCTAACAAAAGTGGACCCATGTAGATGTGGGAACCAAAGTATATATTTTTCTTTCTTATATAGATTTGCTTGATAAACACCCAAAGAAGTGAATGGTACATTGATAGCAATTGTTCTAAGCACATGACATTTAATCCAAAGCTCTTCACAAAGCTTAGATCATATGATGAATGATACGTCACATATGAAGATAATAGCAAAGGAAAGATTGTAGGCATTGATCAAATTAAAATTGGAGGTCTATATATATCTCAAATGTTTATTTAATTGATAAATTATCATGTAATTTACTTAGTGTAAGTCAATTGTGTAGCATAAGATATATATCAAGTGACATTCAATGTTTCATGTTATTATGTGAAGGATGAAAATGGGAATTTGATCTTAAAAGGTATTAGGAGAGATAACATTTATACTTATATTTTTTATAAATCTTTTCCTAGTATAACTTGTCTTATGTCACATGAAGAATCTCTTGTTTGGCATAGAAAACTAGGTTATATTAATATAAAATTAATTTAAGATCATTGCATCAAAGAACCTAGTTAGAAATCTTCTTAAAATGAAGTTTGATAAAAACTATTTTTGTGGTGCATGCTAAAAGGGAAAACAAAACTCAAGTGCTTCATAAGTCCAATAATATAGTATCAACTAGCCCGAGGGCATTTGAGACTCTGACCTCCTATGTGGAGGCATAGGTCTTTTTCCAACTGAGTCACCTCTCGGGGTTATAAATATTAAAAGTACACATGGAAATATTATCCCTTTGAATAAGTAATTAGAGATAAGGTGGATAATATAAATCTTTAATGATGATGAAAATGATAGGGGGTTGAATAAGTAATTAGAAATAAGGTGAATAACATGACATTAGAAGAATCTATAAATGATCTTCAAACTTGTGGGATCACTTCTTAATAATTGCCTAAAGGGGTAGTCCCATGGAAATATCATCCCCTTGAACAAGTCATAGGTGACTTTATTCAAGGAGTTCAAATAAGGTCAATAACTCAAAACTTTTGCAACTATATTGCATTCTTGTCAACCATAGAGCCTAAAAATGCAAAAGAGGTCTTAGCCAATAATTATTAGATTATGGCCACGCAAGAGGAGTTGAATCAATTCCAAAGAAATAGTGTTTGAAAACTTGTTCCTAGATATCGAGATCATACCATCATAGGAACAAAATGGGTCTTTAGAAACAAATTTGATGAGAGTGGACAAATTGTTAGAAACAAAGCTAGATTGGTTGTCCAATGGTATAATCAACAAGAGAGAATTGACTTTGATAAGACTTATGCATCTATAGCCCGGTTAGAATCCATAAGAATGTTATTAGCATATGCATGTCATAAGAACCTTAAGTTATATCAAATGGATGTGAAAAATGCATTCTTGAATCGGTTTATTATAGAGGAAGTGTATGTTGCACAACCTCTGGGATTTGAAGACTCTACTTACCCTAACCATGTATTAAAACTTAAAAAGGCTCTATGTGAATTCAAACAAGCTCCAAAGGCTTAGTATGAAAGGTTAAGTAAATTCTTAGTCCAAAAAAGGGTTCATAATGGGGAAGGTTGAGACCATGTTGTTTGTAAAATATATAAAAATAATGACATCATTGTTGTGCAAATATATGTGAATGATATTATCTTTGGTGCTACGAATGAGTCTTTATGTCATGATTTTAACTCTTATGTAAGAAATGAGTTTGAAATGAATATGATGGGTGAACTAAAGTTCTTTCTTGGTTTGCGAATCAAACAATGTAGTAATGGTATATTTATTAGTCAAACCAAGTAAATTAAAGAATTCATAAAAAAAAATTGATGTGTCCTCTCAAAAGGCTAGTGTAACACTCATGAGCTTGTCTTTGAAATTATCAAAGGATGAGAAATATTTTGATGCCACCAAGTATAGAGAAATATTGTACGCTCTTGTATTGTATAAACTCTTCTTTCGAACTATCCTGGTTGAAGGGTCTTTTGAGCTCGGTCCTCGTGTTAGCTCTATAGCTTTTAAAAAGGAGCTAGGTGGAGATAAAATGAATATCTTGTCTTGGAATGTTAGGGGTATGAATGGAAGGTTTACACAACAATGCTTATCCAAAAACCTCAAAAAATTCCGCCCACACATCGCTTTTCTCTGTGAAACCAAATGTTTGAATCATCTTACCTTTATGGAATCCCACAAAAAATTGTTCAATGGGTATGAACTTTTGTGCTTCATTGACAGTGAAGGGGCGAAGGGCCTTAAGGGGGGGTATTTGTGTGCTCACCAATGAACCAAAAATGACCTCACTTTTCTTGGCTGATAAGGGATTTTTTATCCTTGATTGTTCTGCTCATTCATTGTCCTGGTATGTTGTCTGTATTTATGCTCCACCCTCGTATGCTGAACGAATTGATTTTTGGCACAAACTTCAATTCCAAATTGGGATTTTGGATAAACCAATTACCTTGATTGGCGATTTCAACGAGGTCATCAATCAATCATACAAAATTGGTAACCTTTTCAAGCCATCTCCAGCTTTACCCTCCCTCAAAAACCTTATCTCATCATTCTCTCTCAAAGAACTGTCAGGACATGGGGATTACTTTACCTGGTCTAACAAACAGAAACCACCAGCCCTAACCAAAGAAAAACTGGACCTATGCTTTGCGTGCCCCATTTGGAATGCCTTATTCCCCATGCTCAAATTTGAAAGCTACCAGGAGTGGGATCGGATCATAATCCAATCATGCTTTGTATAAAAAAAAAACATTCAGAGGGCGGAAACTTTTCCTCTTTCAGAATGCTTAGAACTTCCATCTAGAATTCTCGGAAACTCTTAACCAAGCTTGGTTAGGGGCAGGACAAGCCAACCTAGGAACAAAGTTGGCGGGCCTTTCAAGATCTCTACAACTTTGGAATAAGAAGGTGTTTGGGAACATTGATAATATCTTTCATAACTTATTAGCCGAAATAGAAGCTCTCTCTTCTCAAAGAAGCCCGGATGAGGAGAAAATTCTAGAAAAAAAAATCTCTAATGTGGGCCCTGGCTGCTGAAGAGCAATTCTGGTTTCAGAAATCCAGAAGTATGTACATTTCAGATGGAGACAGAAACACTAGGTATTATCACCTTTCATCTAAGATCAACATTCATAGGAACAAAATCATGTCTTTAGATATCAATGGGGGTAACGGTGTCCTAGCCAAATGAAATTGCAAAAGGATTTGCAGATTTCATGCAGAATTCTTTTGTCTCTTCGAACCCCCTTGATCCTGATTTTGTTGAAAGCCTGTTTCCATCTATCTCTGATCACCACCAGCTTCAAGGAATTTCCTCCATCCCACACCCTGACTGTCACATCCACCCAGCGGGTATCCTATCTGGCATACTCGGGATGTGATCCACAGACTGAAGATCCAAATCGAGCAGCCATGCCTCCCACATACACGATAACATAATCATGAACAATATAATCAATGTTTAAAGTAAGCAATAAACAGATCAAATGAATAAGAAAAGATAATCAATCAGAGTGTGGAATTATCAAGTATCAACTTCACATAAAGTAATCTCAAGGAGAAAGAGTGATCAGGAGTCACTCCTTCAATAATAGCGGAAAAGTGGTTAATTAAACTTAATTACAATCAGTATTAAGAGTAAATCCATAAGAGTTAAAGACAATATAACCAAATGTTTACAGTCATCCAGGGAAATGGGGCACTACGCAAAGGTCTCTTCTATCCTAATGATTGTTTCTTCATAAGTGTGGATGAAGTGAACCCAGCGCGAGGCCGCTCCCTCACCATGGTGGGGCTAACCCTGGTACGAACCATAATCCTCCTCGACACAACAATCCTGACTCTCATCGTAGCCATCACCCGAAGGGTAGTATGTGGGATCATAGCTCGGGTCGTAGAGTGCACCATCAGAGTCGTCTACACCTGCAGGATAATCTAACAAATTGTACGAAAGGAATGAGTTCAAAAGAACTCAACAAGGCAAGTCGTTTCATAGTACACAGTTCATCTGATACAAATCATGGTATGATGCAATATGATATGAGACAATGATGATATATGATTCTAACCCTAAGTATGCTAGTCTCTAAGGTAGACATGCTTTAAGCCATAGCACCATACTTCTTTGGGTCGTCTGTCACTCCCCCTCAATCATACAAGATATCTTGGGTCTGCCTGGGTAATTGGGTAAAGTCCTCATCAAACCATGGCTGGGGGTTAAGTCACCACTCTCTCACATCACCATTGGTATAAGTATTGGCGCATGTCACGGTATAGCCTAGCCCAATGCAAGTCATCTACTCAGTTGTATCATGTCAGATCCGAATATTTTCCCTATGGCACCGACCAACTCGGTTCCGTATCTTTCACACTAGAGTCAGCGTATCCTATGGCACCGACCAACTTGGACTACGAACTCATCAACCCTATTTGTCATCCACAAATGGTAAACGGGAAGCTCTCACGTCCTCTCACGGGTTGGTTACCGGTCTTGAGCCCCCGTGAGCCCAGGTCTATCCATTTGCAACCCTACCAATAAATGGCCCCTTTCGGGTATCCGCAGTATGGTTTAAGTCCTCTCACAGAGTGGTTACCGGTCTTGAGCGCCCTTCAACCATACTCTACCACGGGTTGTTCGGTCTCAATACCCTTCCGATTCGGGTCTGATATGACAAGGAAATATCCTAACCATACACCTAGACAATCCTATGTATGTCATCCAATAACCCGGGAAAGCGTCGATGGACACCTTCGGAGAATATCCCATACTATTCCCTCCGATGTCCAAGGACAGAAGTGTCGGAAGGACGCTCCTCAATCCCAAGTCATACGTAGTCATCCACAAGTTCAATCTCATCATATCATATCAATTCAACAATTCATCATATAATTAAAGACATGTCATAACATGATTAATCATATACATAATCATGAAGTATAATTAAGCATGATATTCCGAATGACATATAACATACTATTACTTGATAAGAATGTATATAAAAGTCATGCATGGTAAAGATGTACACATAGGAAATATATTTACTGAGTTCTTAAAGCATAAGCATGATTACATAATCAATGTACTTGAGTTAACGACCGTCCTTACCTTAATCGAATCGTAAATAAAATCAATGATCACCAAGGATAGTCCCAAAAATCAGTGTTGGTACCCTAGACAACATACAAGTAACATCAGAGAAGAAAACAACCGAATTGGGGGTCAAATGAAGCAATTCGGCCAAGTACAGGGATGTTACCATCTCTTGGTTGACTAGCTTGGTCGACTGTCAATCGACCAAGGCAGTCGACCAAGACTTGTTAACCATGGGCAGAATTGAAGACTTGGTCCGAAACTGACCTTCCGGTGCTCCGATCGACACAAAATTTGGAGGGCATGATTATAACAATATGAGGATACTACACACTAAATTTCATGACGATCCAACGGTCCAATTAAGAATACCCAAATCGAAGCCTTATGTTCTATATGATAAATATCACAAATCGAATTGGAATTGATTGGAATTGTAAAGAATGATGGGAATCAATTAAGTGAATGGTAATAATCAAGTTAGAATCATGAATTCATAGTAATCTAGACCTAACATGTATTTACATATCAATTTTGAATCAAGACAAGGTTGAAATGGAGAGAATCAAAGTAATGAAATGTAAGCAATCCTAATTGAATCGTAACATAACAAGAATGGGGTGCTAATCATGGGATTGAATGGGGAAAACTCATGGTTAAGTGTTTGCAAGGTTGCAGCACTTCAACCATGGTCTTAAGATCATAATTTGATAGAAAATGAATAGATTAGAAGAAGAATAGAAGGAATCATACCTTGAGTTGATGATTGATGTGCAATACTAATGATTGGAGTCAAAGATCCTCACAAACATCAAGAAAAGCCCAAGAGAGTGTCCAACTTCGTGCTCTGGAGTGCAAGTGATTAGTTTAGGTCCTCATTCACGAGTTTCAAAAAGGTAGGGGCAAAACGGGAAGTGATTTTGTAAAATTTTGAAATCCATTATTGTTGGTCGACTGTCAGTCGACCAAGGCATGACAACAACTTCAGGAGTGGATTTGGAAGGCCAAACAGATCCGAATTGAGTTGGGTTTTATCCTACAAGTCAATCAACAAGTCTAGTTTCAAGAAATACCTTCGGATTGATCACGGGGGTCCAATAAGTGCTTCAACTAATTCAATTTTCATCGATGTCAATGTGCTCAAGTAAGGGGCATCATTGTCAATGTCCATAGGTTCTGGATCAAGCATCGAATCTTCAACTACGAGGGCCCACAAGTCTCTTCTACCACCACTTCGGGTCTTCGGACCTGCAACAGTATAAAATCCGGGCCGGGTCAGGGTTAGGATAAGGCCGGATTTTACACTGAGGAAATCAAACAAATAGTGTTCTCCTTAGCCCCTCACAAAGCACTGGGTATGGATGGGTTCAATGCTTTTTTCTACCACAAGCACTGGGATTTAATAAAGACCGATGTAATCAAGTTTGTCACTGATTTCTTTATTAACGCAATCCTACCCCCAGGAACGAATCACACCCTCCTCTGCTTCATACCCAAGATAGAACAACCTCGATTGTGTCGGATTACAGACCAATCAACCTGTGCAATGTATCCTACAAAATCCTTGGAAAACTCCTTGCACGAAGGTTAAGGCCAATCCTACCTGATATTATATCCCCATGCCAGGCTGCTTTTGTTCCCAATCGTCAGATCACGGATAATATCATGGTGGCGCAAGAAATCTTTCACTTCATGGGAAAAACAAAATCAAAGAAAGGATTTTTGGCTCTCAAACTAGATATGTCCAAGGCCTGTGATAAAGTGGAGTGGGGAATTCTAACAAAGCTTATGTCTTCTTGGGGATTTGACTCCCACTGGATAAGGATGATTCAATCCCTAATTAGCTCTGCCACTTTCTCAATCAAGCTTAACGGGTCTCCCTACCACTGGTTTTCGACTTCGAGGGGGTTACGTCAAGGGTGTCCCCTTAGCCCATACATGTTCCTAATCATCATGGAAGTGTTCTCAAGACTTCTTGCTGAATATAGGCAATATGTTCCAAGGAATAAAAGTGGCCAGAACGGCTCCAGAAATTTCTCATCTATTTTTTGCAGATGATAAGTTTCTCTTTTGTCGATCTGAAAAGGAGGATGCGCTTGCAATTAAAGCTGCAATGGAACTCTTCTCTGATCTCACAAGACAAGAGATCAATTTGCAAAAAAGCGCAATCTATTTCAATAGAAATGTGCCGAGAGAGAAAAAAGCCGCACTTGTGGGATTATTGGAATAAGTGAAATGAGAAAAGATGCTATGTACCTTGGTATAAACTTATTCCATGGGAGATCAAAAGTAAAGAATCTGCAATTTATCCTGGATAGAATGATGAGAAAATTATCCATGTGGAAAGCATCTAATCTTTCTTTTGCAGGAAGGGAAGTCCTAATCAAATCAGTTATTCAACCACAATCCATCTACCACATGCAATGTCACATCCCCCCAGCCGGTACCCTAACTGGCATACCCGGGTGTGTGATCCATAGCCCCGAAGATCAAGTATCGAGGAAATCATCCTCCCACATATGCAATAACATAATCATGAACAGATAAAATCAAGTATAATATTATAAACAAAAGATCTAATCAGGAAATGAATATCAGTATAATCAGAGTGCGGAAAATGATACCAAATGTAATCACATCAAAAAGAAGTAGAGTGAGGCGGAAACTCACTCCACAGTTACAGCGGAAATGTAGTACGTAAGTCTAAAAAGAATTACAACTGAGTTTAAAGGAAAACAAAGAAAGAAAGTCAAACTAAATTACGAGTTTCCTATCCTATAGATAACATCCTCAAAATAGTGGACTTCATCAATCCAACATAGATGTTCCAACTCTACGTTACGTCTAATCATAGTACTCAACTTGATCGCTCGAGGGATCATCAGGGTTATCTTCATGGTTGCCAGCACCTTGCGTGTAGTACGCTTCTTTGGCTTGCACTTCATCGTATTGTCCTTCATAGTAGTCAGTACCCGTAGGATAATCTAACAAAAAGATTGCACAAAAAGGAGTGAGTTCGAATGAACTCAGCAAGGCAAGTTAACTCATAACAACATAAATAACATGCGGCAGAACATAACAAGATGCAATGCAGTATGAAACAGACAATGAATGTATGCATCTAAACTCTATGTATGCTGGTCTTTATTGGCAGACATGCTTTAAGTCATAGCACCATACTTCTTTGGGAAGGTCTCAATCACACGGCTCCGGTTGTTAATGGGTCCGTCATCCCTCTCGAACAATCCATGGTTAGGGGTTAAGTCACCGCTCTCTCACATCACCATTGGTCTAAGTACTTGGAGCATGTCGAGTTAAACCTAGCCCAATGCAAGTCATCTACTTAGTTACATCAACTCAGTTTCAAATACATCCATTCCTCCCCTCTCGGGATCCTTTTCGGTATCCTTCACACTAGAGTCAGCGTATTCCCTCTGGACTACAGACTCATCAACCCTATAGGCCATCCACATATAGTAAACGAGAAGCTCTCATGTCCTCTCACGAATGTAACTCACCGGTCTTGAGCGCCCATCAACCCAAGTCTATCCATATGCAACCCTACCCATAAATGGCCCCCACAATGTGATTCCCGTCCTCTCACGGATATAACTCACCAGTCTCGAGTGCCCGTGAATCACATTGCTACCACGGGTCATTCGGTCTCAATCCCCCTCCAGCTAGGGTCTGATATAACGGGGACATCCTAGCCAAACACTGCTAGACAACCCTAGGTATGACAACCAATGATTCGAGAAAGTGTCAATGGGCAACCCCGAAAACATCCCATACTATTTCCGATATTGTCCAAGGATAGAAGTGTCAAAAGGACACCCCTCAATCCCAAACCATACTTAATCAAACACATTCTCAGATCAGTCATGTCATATACAATCAATACTTCATCATACAAAAGAGAATGTAAAAGCATAATCAAATCATTAAACAATATATAGTAATAGGCATTTCATATAATCATGAATAATGACAAGAAGACATAATTGAAGTGCTACAGTACTTACAGTAGTACATCAGAAGTATAAAATACAAGAATAGTAAATGAACTCAGAGTTTCTTAAAGTAGAAACCAAAGAGTATGCGATTTATGTTATTATGAAATAACTGTCCTTACCTTGATTATCGTCGAAGATAATCCAAAGATCAAAGAGAGAGGCTCCAAACTTAGCAATTAAACTCCTAACAATCATAGATATAAAATTAGGAAAGATGCCTAAAATATCAGAGAGCAAACGAGTCAAACTGAGCGAAAAACAAAGCTACTGTCTTCATTGGTCGACTGGTTGATTGGTCTCTTGACCAGTCAACCAACCAGAGTCAATACGAAGCAAGTACAAGAATTCTGATCCAAAACTCAATCTATAGGGTTTGGAACTTCACGAACTTGGAGGAAAAACTATATGATAGTATTCTATCACTAAGGGAGTAAAGATCGGGCACTAATAATGATTAAAAACATTACCTTTAAATAAGAATCATGGTTTCCCCAATTGGGTGAAAAACCCTAGAATTCGATGAAAATTCACTATGGAACTCACAAAAAGGCAAGGGATGATTTAGATCTCATCCAAGAAAAAGGAAATCAGAATCAAATACAAGTACGTCATGAAAATTAGATTTAAATGGTTACGAAATCAGATCCAGGAAAAGACTAGGGTTTAAAAAAGAATTTTCAGAGTTACGATCTCTATGCTGATCATAAACCCTAAAGAAAATAATCAGATTACGGAAGAGATGGTTGCAAGAATGCAACATCTTCTTCCCAATCTTAATCAAGAACAAGATCGAAGAAAGAATAATTACAATATAGAAGAGATAAACCTTAGACTGATAGATCAGAGATGAGAGACTTCAGATCTGGTAGAGGGATCTTCGAAATCACCGAAGAGAGTTTCAAACGAGTCTTCCCACATTCTTAAAGTGTTCTAGAGGCACAGGATACTAAGAAACACGAAATGTGTTTAAATAGAGAGTGAAAAACCCTAAAATTGGAGTTTATCGGATTTAACACACCATTGGTCGATTGATTGGTCTACTGGCCTAGTCGACCAATCAGGTCAGCAAAGTTCAAACAGGGAAATGAAGGATCAAATGGACACTAAACCTCAAGGGCTTTTGCACACATATCAAATGACATACCTAGTATGTAGAAATGCCTTCGAACCAAGTTAGATAATACTCCAAGTCCTTCAACTAAACTCATCTTCAGATAGGTGCAGCTTTCTTTCTAGATCTGCACAGACTTCCAAGTATGGAACTCCATCATCAACATCCATGGGTTCAGAGTTGAACACCATGTCTTCTATTGAGATGGCCCATAGTTGGCTTCTTCCTTTATTCAGGGTCTTCGGACCTAAAAACAACCGGGTTTTCGGGTCAGGGTTAGGGTTAGGTTAGGGCTGGATTTTACATGCAATGCCTCAAATTCCCACAAACTCTGTGCTCCCAAATTGACTCTATCTGCCAACGTTTCTGGCTAGGAAACCCTGCAAAGAAAAAGCATCTGACTCTTATCTCATGGAATCGATGCTGTAAACCAAAAGACCAAGGAGGTCTTGGGTTCAAAAAAAGTGCCAACATGAACGAAGCTTTATTGCTCAAACAAGGGTGGAGAATGTTAGTAGAAGAGGAGTCTTTGTGGGCCAGGATTCTGAAAGCAAAATACTTCCCAAAAACATCTCCCTTTGATCCAAAAACAAAAAAGAAGAAAGGATCGTGGACGTGGAACAGCATATGTGCCATTCTGCCAACCCTACAACAGCTGGTGATGAGACGGGTGAACAATGGGAAATACACTTCATTTTGGTTTGACCCATGGATTACAACCACCACAAATCATCTTATAGGGGATCCGCAGTTAGGTCCCTGGCCAATCAACTCAACAGCAGAGAATGTACTCAACTCCTAGGCTTTCAGAAACAGGGAGTATTCTATCCATCTTTCTCTCTCTCTCCTCACTTAATGCTAACCACATGACAAGATACCTGGACCTCATTTGTAGCATCTAGCGGTGTTCTAACAACAAAATTGGCTGGAGAAGCACTACAGAATATGAGTCCAACCACAAATATTCTAGGGAGCACGACATGGTGGAAATTTCTGTGGAAATTACCAATACACCCGAAGTTTAAGATCTTCTTCTGGAGATTATTAATTAAAGGGTTACCTATGGCCACAATATTAACACCTTGGATGAACACTTCACCACTCTGTAGGCTGTGCAACCAGACCAATGAAACTTATTGGCACTTATTCATCTCTTGTGAATGGACCAAAAGAGTCTGGGCTGCAGGACTGTTGGGACTCAGAACAGAAAATATCACAGCACAATTAGAGTCAATTCTCGATCTATGTGAAACTATGACTCGAGCATGGGGAATGGATAAAGCAACAACGAAATGGACAATGTCGGTCTTCATCATCACGTGCTACTTTCTATGGAAGGAAAGGAATAATGCTACTTTCTCGAAGAAAGGGCCAGATTGTGAAAATATACTTCAAGCAACTTCTAAATGGGTCAGGGAGCTCCAACTCAAACCACTTCAGAGGGCGGATCCAATCCATACCAATAGCTTTTAGAAAGGACTCATGAAAGTACAACTATCTGCATTTGCAATTACAATAATAATTGTCATTACCCATGTTACTATGTGCAGGCGTATGCAATCCAGAACTAGACATGGCGGCATGGAGTGTAGGGATCATATGGAATGGGAAAATACAACATCTAAATAAAGGAAGAATTATCAACAAAGGGACAAAGGTACATGCCATAATACAGGGGATACTAGAAGGACTCAAGGTTGCGAATCAACACAAAGTTGAACTAAAGGAGATTTGGTGCAATGAAGAAAACTTAGCCTGCTTCTACCCTGAGATGAAGACTTTAAATTGGCCCCTAAATCTTATACCTTTATTGCTTGTTCTAAAAGATTGTATTAAGACCCATATTACCATGTTTAAGTCCCCTACCCTCCAGAAAACATTTGCATGCATAGCTAATCTAGCTCATACAAACTCTAGTATGCATGTATGTAGTAACTGTGTTGCTTAAGTTTTTATAAAAACTTCTGTTACTATAAAAAAAATTAAAAAAAAAAAAAAAAAAAAAAAAAAAAAAACTAGTAGATCACATATAATTTTTGGTGTTTGTGCTTGGGCAAGATATCAAGCTAGTCCTAAACAATCCTATGCTTATGCCGTAAAAAGAATATTCAAATATTTTAAAGGCACATCAAACTTAGGTTTATGACACTCTAAGGATCAAGAATTTGACCTAATAAGTTTTTTCGATGTTGATTTCGTTGGTTTTCATGTTGACCGAAAGAGCACAAGTGGAACATGTCACTTACTTGGACCATGCCTAGTGTCATGGTTTAGCAAAAATAAAATTATGTTATTCTTTCCACGATCGAGGCAGAATACATAGTGATCCGGAAGTGTTGTGCTCAAGTGTTATTGTCACACTCCACCCAGCCGGATCTGGTAATATCCGAATACCCGTGGGGGTGATACACCGCAAGATGTAGGTTCAATGACAAATCCATACAAAACATGATATAGTATAATTAAATGGACAAGAATAAATCAAGTTCAAGTAATAAATTATCAAATCTGAAATAATGATTACAATCGTCCATTACTTCAAATCAAAACTAAACATCAGAGTCTTTGAAGAGAAAGAATATTTAAAGTTGTAGAAAATCATTTAAGGAAGATCTAAGGAAAGAAACTCCATAAGAGCAGTCTTGGCATGAACATGAAGCGTCATGAGCTTCCACTTCTTCTCCGACAACGCCCTCCTGGTAGCCATTCATCAAAGGATCCTCAGCGTAGGAGGGGTCCTCATAACCTGTAGAGCAGTCTAAAGAAACAAACAAAATAAAGAAATGAGTTCATAGAACTTAGTGAGGTAACTAACATTCATGTCAATACATTCATCCATACTCCATATCATAATTCATAAAACAATCATGTATTTAATAATATAAACAACAAATGCATGGTGATGATATGAGGTGCCTAACTCTATAATGTAGTCTCTAAAGTAGACATGCATTAAGTCACACACCAATCTTCTTTGGGCGGTCTCATCACTCTTCCCTCATGGCACTCAAGCACCTCTGTTGGGTTCTCCGCGGCAATTGGGTCAAGTCACATCAATCCGTGGCTAGGGTATAAGTCACCATCTCTCACATCACCATTGGTATAAGATCTGGTGCGTGTCAATGATTACTCTAAGCCCAATGCAAAGTCATACGGTCTCGTATTACATATGGTCCGGATACTTCCCCTATGGCACCAACCAACTCGGTTCAGTATCTTTTCCCACCTAGAGTCAACGTATCCTATGGCACCAACCAACCTCGGACTACGTTGACCCCTAACCCTATGGTCATCCACATATAATGGACATGATGCTCTTCATGTCCTCTCACGGGTCATTTCACAGGTTTTGAGCGCCCATGAGCCCTTGTCTATTATATGCAACCTTATCATCTCATGATGACAGTGGGCCTGCTTGATGCTCACAGGATCCAGCCACTGACATCACGGGTTAACCGGTTTCAATACCCCTACCAGAAGGGTAGTAGTACTCATGAAGTTACCTAGCCAAACACTTCTAGACATGCCCTAAGTATGTCAACAGTAATCAGGGAAAGCGTCAAGGGCACCATAGGAATGTGTTCCATACCACCCCTTCTGGTATCCTATGGCAGAAATGCCAAAAGGGCATTCCCCATTCCCCAATGTAACCTAGACAATCACATAAGATCACCAAGGCAATGGGCGAACCCACGACCCTAGTAGAAAATACGAGGTAAAGATATTAATATTGTTCTTCCTCTTTCATCTCATACAATATCACACCATATTCATCTCAATAGCATAGGATTCAACAGCAAAGAGTAATAGTCAAGCAATAAATCTTACATTCCATTCGTGCAAAGTCATACATATGCATATCATGGTAAATATAAATTTACAACAATTTATATCAATAAAAGAAATTAAAATAGCAACAATTAATTATGTATAACATGGTTAGTTATTCCTCACCTTTTACTTTGCTCATTTCTCCAAAATCCAAGAATTCACTCCCACAAGTTTGGTGACTAAAGATACATAAATGCCTATTCATGCAAGAAATTAATAATCACAAATTAGAGTCAATTTGGGTTTCAAAGGATATCCCAAAATCTTCCCATGAAAACCCAAATTTGAAAACTAGGTTAAAAAGGGTAGTTCCTGACCTCACTAGTGAATGGTCTCTAATTCGCCACCAAATTGAAGTCTATAACGAAACAAAACTTTGGGGAAAACTAATTGGCAGCAAAAGGATCCTACGGGTACCTTCAATTTGATCAAATTTGACTAAGCTCAAAAAGGCCCAAATTTGGCTCTCATAAATCACCCGTGGGTGACCCAGAGAGTCAAAATGCGTCAACCTTAGCATGGGATCTTACCATTACTCCCACAAACTAGGAAGGGACATTAATACAAGAAAAGAAAGCATCAAAGATACCTAACAACCTTCCCTTTCAAAATCTCCACGAAAGAAGAGAAGAGAAACTCTCACCAACTATGATTAAAGAAAAGGGTTAAAGAAAACTAACCTTTCCTAATAATTTTGCGAAGATTCAGATTTTCAAAACTTTCGGAAGGATGGGAACCGCTCTTTTTCTTGGTTCCTCCTCTTCCCGCAGCCTCCAACTCGTTCTAGCCTCCAAAAATGTGTTTACAGATGAGATAAAAACATAAATAGGGTTTAAAAATCCGAAATTCCATTTTTGCCCCTAAACAGAAAATGGGGTGGGGGGTTGGTTCACCCAAACGGCCCAATCTTCCGACCCATGGTTGAAACCCCAAATGGACTCTGATTTCAGTGATTTTTGGCTCGTTAGAAAGGTCTTTCGACATTCTTCGATTTGATACCTTATTCGCATCAATAGAATTCTCCAACATCAATATATGATCATTCAAATATCACCATATTTACATCATTGTGATTAATCTTCTCTCTTCATTTAAACTCTAGGAGAGTTGTTGAGTCATCACGAGGGTCATCCACCAACACTAGGTCCGTTTTCAAACCTTAGGGCTCAACTTGAATGGTCCACGATTGTCGCCAATTCGAGGCCCGGGTTTTTGGTCTTGAAACCGCGAGTTAAAGGGGTAGAAATCCGGGGGATTTCACATTTATGAATGAAACAAACCTTATTATATTACAAGATTCATCTTGAGAAATGTCCTGCCAAATGTACAACACTAGTTCTATAAATCTCAGCTAAAATCATCTGCTTCACTCAAGAGCCAAGCACATTGATATAAAGCATCACTTCCTTAGGGATTGTATCCAAAAGGGTGAAGTTGTCATTGAATTCATTGTTATAAAAAACCAATTGGCAGACATACTAAACCCCTAAGTGAGGATCAGTTTGTTGAACTTAGGAGGGAGCTCAGGCTCATTGATCCACTTGAATAGGCTAGACCTCTCAAAATCCCTTGTACTCATTTTGGAGCCAAAGAAGAGTTCAGCAAGCCAGACAGTGCACTATCTGTAAGTGACAGCGATCTGTCTGCTCAAGTGATGGTCGTCCGTCTACTCGCATCCGTTTGAAGGTTTAAAACTCCTTGTTTGAATGCACAAATGCTCATTTGAGTTTATCATTCGAACTTCTTCTTCTTCTCTTTGGTTTCACCCAAAATCAATTCCTCTCCAATTGATCATTCATGCAAGGCTTCTACAAGTAAAAGGATTTAAATCATTCCATTGTTTCTGTTGTTCCTTGGCATCATCCTCTACAACGAGTTCTTTACTCCTTCTTTTTCCTTTTTCTTTTGTTTTCTCTCTTTAAAACCAAATCGAACCAAATTTGTTCGAGGATTTAATCATTCATACTTGGGGGTTTGAATCACTATGTTACATTGTTGAATTCATCCATTTCCAATTTCTTTTCATCTTCTCTATTCAAAATTCTTTCTTTCTTTTTTCCCTTAACCCAACAAAGTTTGCTTTTGTTAACCTAACCACAATATGGGTATACTTATTCCTTTTGGTTTAAACCCTGAAAATCTTAGGTATTTGGCAATTTTGAATCAATCTTGGAGATTGAATCATATCATTTGGATTTTATAGTTTTTTCGTAAATGGGATTGAACTCCCCTCATTTTTTTTCAAAACTCTCATTACTCAACAAACCTAACCAAATCTGGCTTGTTTGAGTTGAACATCTGGAATGCATTTTTTTATATATTAAATCATATGCCTTGACACCTCCAACTGTAGTGTTGTGTTTCATGAAAACATGAACTCCATGTGGTTTTCAAGTTTCAGTTGATCAAAAGCCTATTTGGTACTTCTTCTTTCTATTTATGTTTAGTACATAGGGGATTACAATGTCACTCCATTGTTTGGGCTTACTTGATTCCAATCACATTTCTTAATCCTCTATTGTGTTCTTCAAATTTCAAACTTCAATTTCTTTCCCAAGCTCCTAGTGTTCAAAATGCCTAAACAGATAGGCTATCTGATGCTTTTCTGATTTCAAAATTGAATTTAGGATTAACCTAATTCTTCCAATTGTGGCTTTCTTTATTAGGCATTCTAAAGTCCTGTCGTAATCATTCACCTTAGAGGCTATGAGTTGATGATTGAATCATTCATTTGTGTTTGATAGGTTATAATGGGTCCTCGGCTTAAGAATCCCTCTGTTAGAGGTTAAAGTTCATGTGCTTCTTCATCCAAAGCTCCTCCCCCTATTGAGGCATTTGATGAGTCACCACTAAGGGCTCCTCCAACTGAACAACAAAGGACTAAGTGGTTTAGGAATTACCAAGCCCGAAAACTATTTGATAGAATCCAACTTAGAAATATAGAGCATGGTAAGACCATTGATCACATTGCTTTTGCTCGATTTTCCATTCAGACATTGTTTAGGGACACGGGGTGGAGTGGTGTCCTAAAGGTCGATGATCTTACCTGCCCTAGACTAGTAAAACATTTTTATGCCAACCTCAGACATCAAGGGGAGGGACATGACCTAACCATCATCTCCTATGTAAAGGGGAAGGATATCTGTCTCACCATTCCTGTTATACACACCATTTTTGGGATCACTATTGAGGGTGACCTCAAATTCTAGACTTACAAAGAACTTCCCCCCCCCCCCCCCCCCAAAAAAAAAATAATAATAATAAAAAAGAAGAAGAAAAGACATAGATATGAATGAAGTCTACAACAAAATGGCCACAAAACTCCAGAAACATCAAACAAATCATGTTTCTTGAACAAGCTAAAGCTGTCAGCGACATCACCTAACTGAAAATTCTTCCTAGGAAGGGACATCAGACTGACTTTACCCCTCTTTAGGTCTACATAACATATTGTGTCACCTTTCATCAACCTCTATGTCTCCCATACAACCTACTCTTTTACATGATTCAGGTAGCCACCACAAGCAACATGAGCTTACCCTATGGTAGTTTTTATCAAAGTCTTCAAGCAATATGGGTCAACTTAACAAAACAAATTTGTGGAGCTCCACTTTGTCATTTTCCAAAAACTTGGAGCCCCTCCCTCTCATAGATGGGTAGCTACAGTAGTACGCCATGATGCGCCACAAGCTATGGAAGTAGAAGGTGAAGATGAAGAGCAGCAAGAGAAGGGTGTGCCTCCAATAGCTGCACCACATCTCAAGTCTCCAGCAACTGGGTTCACTTGAAGACCTCATGCATCATATGATGAGCCACATCAACATCCCTCTTCCGTCATAGTCTTTAGATGATGATGATGAGTCCTGATCTCTTTTTTTCTCCCTTTGTAAAGACTGGTGTCTTATCTTTTTTGAACATTGATGTAATGACTAAGTGAATCATGTAATGGGTACCTGAATGAAAATTTATGTTCATGATTCTTATATGATTTTCTACATGATGTAATGGTGACTTGAATGAATGAAAATCCTTTTTTTTCTTTTTCTATTTTTTTTTTCTATTCTATTGTCTCCTATTATCATCTTTCCTTTCTCTTTACCATGCTAAATGTGAGGGGGAGCATACTCTCAGTGTTGTTTGTTGATGACAAAAGGGGGAGAGAAAGTGTTGGGTACTTCATTATCTCATTATAATTTATGAAGCAATGTAAAAGCATGCATATGAATGATAAATTTATTAATCATTCACCTATTCTATCATTCATGTGTTTGTCATCATCAGAAAGGGGGAGATTGTTGGAAAATGTCATGTTAGCTCCATTAGCTTTGATGATAACAAACATGAAGTACTAATAGCTATATTGAGTTGTGAATGTTCAATTTAATATGAAAGCAATGGACCTAATTCAACTCATCATCGATTGCTCAAGCCAAGTCAAGGTCAAGACTAAGCCAAGTTGAACAAGAAATCTAAGTTGAGATGAGCATAAAAAATGGAGTACAAGAAAATTCAAGAACATCAACTCAAGCTCAAGCAAGAAGATTTAGCAAATCAGGACCTAGAACACCTCCGTGCACACACACACACACACACTATATATATATATATATCATTAGATTGACCTAGGCCATGTTAGGAGTCTGTACGAGGATATAGGGTTGGTTAGAAGATCTTAAATCCCCTTAAAGTCCATTTTCTGTGCCACTGTGTTGTAGATGAACGTCCGTCTAGCCCTAGATGTTGATCCGTCTGGGTCACGAAGCCCAAATGGTATTCTGTCTAGTTAAATATGCCTCAACGACTATTTTTTTAATAGCTATATTTAATCAAATAGAGATCCATTTGATCAGACAACAATCCGTCAAGATTAAAATTACACTCTAAATTTGTAGATGTTGGGAGGTTGGGCCAAGTAATTAAATGTCATCTTCATAAGCCCAACCACCCCCATTTGAGAGCTTCTATCTTGCCAATTGAGTTATTGCTCCCTAACTACTTCCAAGCTCTCAAATTTGTCAAAGATTGACTTGTTTTTGTCTTTCATCATCTCTTATTCTTAAAGAAAATTTCAAAGAGTTAAGCAAGCTTGAGGAAGATAAGCCTAAGGTGATTGAAGGCTCTGGTGATTCATTGGTGGTGCATATCTGTTCCATTTGAGCTTACATTCTCATTGGATCACACTCACGCAAATGGTAACGTGTCACACCCCTTGTTAGAGTAATATCCTTTCATTTCTTGTATCTTGTTAGTTCAATTTTAGTCTAGGTTTGATTAGAATTGATCAGAGTGCTCTTGCCTGTGAATAAAGATTGTAAAGGGTGCTCTTGCCCGATTGAAACAAAGATTGTAGAAAAGGTGCTATTGCCCTATTGAATATAGATTATAAGGGTTTGACTCTCTACCCAATGTATTGAAAGAGAATTACTAGTAGAATACTTTCTTAAGGCCAAGAGAGGAGCAGACGTAGACTTGTAAAGTCAAACCATTATAAAATCCTTGCATTGTTGCAATTGTTTACATTCATTTTAATTCTTAATTATTCTTGAATTTGCAATTAAACAAAAAAATTAGGCAAATCCACTGGTTGCAAACTATTCAACCCCCCCTCTAGGTTGCATTAATGCATGTAATCAAGTAAAGAATAGTAATAATTATTCATGATTCATATATTCACAATAAACAAGTTTAAACAATAGTTATAGCATACTAAAGTGACATAAACATTCTTGGATAATCAAAGAAACATATCAGACAATTACATATTTATGTAATTGTTTCTTACCTGACTAATGGATAAAATATGTTAAATGAATTAATTCCACACAACCCAACGGTCTAGTAGATCCCATAAGTCCTAAGATCATGTCCATATGGTTACATTCATGCTTAAGCATCCAACATGTCAAATCAAACATCGAAACTGATTTAGAAATTGGTTGGCCAACCAACCGCTTGTAGCAACCGCCTGGTCACTCTGGTAGTTTTCTAGATCCAAAAAACCAACCATTTATCCTCCACCCCGAATAGGTTTTGGGACGATCATAGTCTCAGATCACGACCCCAATTCAATGATTAATCATCCCTAACTTCAAAAACAAGAAGATCTAATCTAAATTTCCGATCTAGGCCTTGAAAACCTTCTCTGACAGAATCCGCCATTAAAATAGACATGTGATCTATTCTAATAACATGATTTGATCAGGATTAATGATAAATAATTAATTTCCCAATCAAATATTCCTTCAACAGAGGTTTTTCAAGAAAACAAATCTTAAAACAATAAAATAATGGAAAGAAAGAGAGTATCTTAGTCTATTTACCTCTAAGATCTAAAAATCGACGAAGATGCATAAAAATCTCTGTGAGAATAGGTCGTCTCTTTACTTCCACATGCTTTCTGACTTCTTTGAGCTCCACAACCACCTTTGCAATAAAATAATGCAAAAATAGAAATTTAGAGGGCTTAATAGGCATGCCATAGGAAATGGAGACAAATCCACCCATACAAGTTCAATCAACTACCTAGGGTGGTAGTTGCTTGATCAACTGACAGCCCTAAGCGACCACCCCCTAGTACTTATAATACAAGGGTGGTTTATCACCCCGATTGATCCCAAACACTAGTATAGGCCTAGGAATTATTTAAAAGGCTCTTGACTTACTTAATAGCATCTCCCAACTCAATTTCCATTGAGCTGAAAGTCCACCTGCCAAAACCATTAGGATTTTGACTAGATCTCTTTTCGGTTCCCAACGAGGCAGGAGTATCGCCATCTTCACCATCCAGGTCCATAGGTTCTGGGGCTAGATCATGGGCTTCAATTTGAATGGCCCATAGCTTCTTCCCACTAGATGCTCAAGTTCTCGGACCTGTAAATTTGGGTTTTGGGTTAGGATCATGGGGTTCTCACAATTTTTACTTCATCGTGGCATAGAATTTATCTTCTTTATAATCTATGTTGATGATCTAGTTATTACTGGTTCTAATGTTCATTTAATTGTTGATGTCAAGGGAATGTTGCATTCTAAATTTCACATTAAGGATCTTGGCACTCTCAAATATTTTTTGGGAACTAAGGTTGCCTTCCCTTCTCGTCAGCTTTCTTTAAATTAGCAGAAGTACACCCTTAATATTCTAAATGATAGTTGTCTCCTTGGTTCTCATCCTACGGATATACCAATGGAGCAAAATTTGAAAGTTGACAATGCGACATTTATCATTCTTTCTGATTCATCCTCTTATCAGCGTTTGGTAGGTTGCTTGATTTATTTGACTGTTGCGCATCGAAACATTGCCTATGTCGTTAATATCTTAAGTCAATTTATGCACCAACCACGACAGCCCCATCTTGATGTTGCTCATCGGCTCCTTCGCTACCTTAAGGTTACAATTGGGCAGGGTCTTCATTTCTCGTGTTCTTCCCCCTTATAGTTTACGTACATTTTGTGATTTTGATGGGCTATTTGCCTAATGACATGCCGCTCTACTATTGGCTATTGCATCATTTTGGGAGATAGTCCCGTCTCTTGGAAGACCAAGAAATAACATGTCACACCCCACCTAACGGTATTGGTTCCGCGTCAACAACCGATGGATGTGATCCACAGTTACAAGATCAGGTTATAGCCATAGTAATAATTATTGCACCCAAAACCATAACCATGAGCAAAGAATAATAACTCCATCATGAAATAAATGTCAAGTATCAAAAGAACTCTCCAAATGAAAGTAAGAATGATCAAAATTGAAAGACTACATCTATTCCAAGTGTCTTATATATTTTATCATGGTACTAGTTTCTATTTCGTAAACCCAGCGATGAACTAACAAAATCCTATTCCTATTAATTAGCACCATAAGAGCATTCCAAATAGCCACACGAACTGTCCTACATTGCATAGTCAACCTCCACAGGCAATCAAGTACACCTTTTGCGGCAAATCCCTCAAGAATCAAGGTTTCATCGAACTTGCAAGGCAATTTGAAGAAAAACAAAGAATCTACAAGGGTGAGTTCCAGAGAATTCTGTAAGGTAAACAATCCATATATACCATAATGATAAAAAATGCAGTATGCGTGGTGCACTAGGTATGTAGCTAGTATGCTAACCACGGTGGACTCTACCTAGGTAGACACACATTAAGACGAACATTAGGGTCTTTTGGGTAGTTTCACACAGGCCCCTCACAGTCTCCAACCGACTTTTGGGCTTCACAATTGAAGTATAGGGATACAAGTCCAATCCAATCATGGTATAGGTTCAGGGCCTATTGGAACATGTTAGGGATATCCTAGCCCAATGCAACAGTCATAAATGTCACACACTATATGTGGTCCAGATACCTTCCATCATGCCTAGTGCCCTTTTGGTTTAGTATCCTTCTCCTCCTAGGAATATTAATCCTCACGAGATCCCTACCGACTATTGGATTAACACCCCGTAACCCTATGGTCATCTACATATGATAGGTATATGCCTCTCTTGTCTCCTTAAGGGATGGCTACCAATTATTGGATGCTGACAAACCGAAACCCTCAACATATGCAACCCTACCATGAATGATATGCCAATAGGCCTGTGTCTTTTTATAGGATGGTTATTGACTGTTGGGTGCCCACTAGCACCCTACTACTATCATAGTCACTCAGCTTCATTTCTCATGCCAAATGAGTAGTAGCATGTACATGGGAAACCTAACCATGTATCTAGACATCCTATTATCCATAACCAACAACTATATGCAATATTGAAGGCACCAAGTTCAATGGTCAAAGCCACAACCCTTGATGTAAGGTGATAGGCATACAAGTTCACGCAATCCCAAACCCAAAATCATGCTTTCCAACACAACATACCAAGTATATAAGCAATGAACAACATTAGATAATTATTCCTATTGCTTCCCACATGTTAATCACGCCTAAACAGAATATTGCAGCATATTAAATCATCAAGAGCATGCTTTAATTGATAAAGAAGTAGCATATCATACCAATCAAGCATAAGTGCAATGTTCCCTTACCTGATTAATGTCGAAAACCTTCTATAAGACTCGGTTTCACCCAAACCAGTACTCTAGTGGATCATAGCAAGTCCTATTAACATGTTCATATAGTTACACTTAAGGTTTGAAATTCAACCATTTGAAACATCAAAACCAAGACAACAAGGGGGCCAGTTGGTAGGCCAACAAACCGTTTGGACCAACCACCAAGTCTCTCTGGCCGAATTTTGGCTCAAAATTCACACCTTTATCCCCCATCTTTAGTGGGTTTTAGGGTGATCCAAGGCATGAACCACGTCTCTAAAACACTATCCAAGCAAGAAAGACACTAAACCCTAATTTTAGATCAGATCTGAAAGTAGAGAACTCTTTTCTGGAAGAATACATTGTCAGAATAGGTACATATTATATTCCTCTTATGTGATCTGATTGGGACTAAAGGGAAACAAAGATTTTCCAACCAAATCATACTTTCAGCAAAGGTTTCCCCCAAAATAATTTTATAGAACAAAGGTTTATTAGAAAAAAAGAGAAGAGAATTAGTTTCTTACCTTCAAGGTTTGAAATCTAATGAAGACATGCTGTTTCCCCCTCAAAGTGCCTTCCCTTGCTTCCATAAGTACTCTTTGACTTCCTCTAGGTTTCACTGCCATCTTAGAATAAAATAACGACAAAATTAGGATTTTCATGCCTTAAATAGGGATTTTGGAAGTAAAAATACCGAAACTTCTCGTATAGGTTTAACCGAATGGCTAGGGTAGTGGTTGGTTGGTCAATCGACCGCCTAGACCGACCATCACCTAGTACTTTGTAGTAGAAGGGTGGTTTGTCACCCTGATGGAACCAAAACACTGGTACAGGCCTAGGAATCATTCTAGAGGCTCTTACTTAGCTTAAGACCCCTCCCAACTCTATCACCTCGTGAGCTGGAAATCCACCTGCCCAAACCATTCGAGTTCTTGTTAGATCTCCTTCTAGTTTACAACAAAGTTGTAGGACCACCATTTTCATCATCCAAATCCATGGGTTTTGGGGCCAAACCATTGGTTTCAAGTTGGATGCCCATAACTTCTTTTCACCTAATGCTCAGGTTCTCGTACTTGCAATTAGGGTTTAGGGTTAGGATCCTAGGGGTTATCACCCAACATACCATATGATGCTCTTTAGCAAAGGCAAAATATCATGGTATGGCTATGGCTACTTGTGAAATCACTTGGTTGACATCTCTTCTCCATGATTTTGATTTGCCTTTTAAGGCACCAGTACCATTATAGTGTGACAACAAAGCTGCCCTACACATTGCAGTCAATCCCCATTTTTCATGAGAGAACAAAGCATATTGAAATTGATTGCTATCTTGTTCGTGAAAAGTTGCAGCAAGGGCTCATTCAACCAATGAAGATTTTGACATCTATCTAATTGGCTAACTTATGCACAAAGGCTCTTGGTTGTGATCAATTTTGTCTCCTCTTGTCCAAGTTGGGCATTCAAAATCTTCACGCTCCAACTTGAGGGGCAGTCTTGTCATGACGCCTCATGCAATCTTATCTTAAACCTCCTCCGATTGTGTATATTCCATACCCTATTCTACAGTTCTTATTTGTGTATGTATGATTACGAAATTGTATCCTCGTAATTGTGTATTCCATTTATGTAATAAGTATATTAGAAATTTCCTCATGTATATTGCTCATTGAAACTTAATACAATACATACTAGATGCATTGCATCAAATCTTTCTTGTGTTTAATTATACCACAATAGCAATGGACAAAGTTGTAGGTCTCGCTAAGTTGCAAAAGTTGGATTCCTTTCTCCTCCAATGCATTCTCCATATTACTAATAGAGGTCTTGGAATTGTCAAACCACGTGGAAAAGCTTATTGGGAAGGTCGAGAGGGATTCTAGTGAGGTCGGATTGTTTGGGGAATGCTGGGATCGTGGCTTGGGAAGATGAATTTGGGAGTAATGGCTAGTGAGGTTAGATGCATAGATGCCCGTGCTATTGGAAGGATTAATAAATTATTAAACCTCCGAATGTACATCTAAAAATGCGTATTTACATATATACTCCCGCTCTTTTGATTTCCACCATTGAATTTAATTGTGATGACATGAAGCAAATTTAATGATGGAATAGATGTAAGGATATTTTGGTAATAAAAATGATAATTTGTCATTAATTGATCTTTTTGGAACATTTAGGGAGGCAATTTCAAAATTTCAACTTTTTTGGGACTAAAAAAAACTTATAAGGGGTTTAATTGATATATTGAGTAACTTAGGAGGTGACACTAATTTTAAGGACCTTGCTTGTGTCTTGTGTATTTATGCGCAATCAACGGTCAAGATCGAGAAATCTCGATCAAATCTCGATCCAATGGTCCACTGATCAGTCAATGCAGGGTTAGTAGAGTGGTAAGATTCATACTTCTCAGTGGAGAGGTTATCGGTTCGACCCTTACGGATGACAAAGCTCCTCTGAGAATGTAATTGAGGTGCGCGAAAGATGGTCCGGACGAGCCTTAGACACTAAAAATGCTAATTTTAGAGGTAGGCAGGGGATGGTGCTGAAAACTTGCCTTACAAAATTTACCCTTTTGTCTGATCCGATCGAACCAATATGATACATCGTTCTTGAATCTTGGTATGAACACCAGAACCGTTCGATTCACACTATATTCCCCAACCCAACTACCCAAGACACCATCAGCAGCAGCGCGGCTTCTTGAATTGAATCCTGTCTCCTGTCTCCTGTCTCACCATTCTTCTCTCCAGTTCCTTCACCATCAGCAGAAGCACCCTCTGTCTCTGCTTTCCTCTGTGGAACGGCCATGGACAATAATCCTCCATTGCAGAAAATTGCCATACCGGGCCCAATTCTCGCCTCAATGCTTCAACGTTTCAGCTCCTCAAATGGAGACGTGGATGGTCTTCTCTTTGGCCACGTCACTGACACCCCCGCCGATCTGGCGGATGATGACTTATCTTCTTCTCGCTCCGACTCTTCCACTCTCGTTGCCACCATTACAAGCTTCTTCTGCTCCGGCACCGTCAATAGTTTCTACGATTCATTGGGTCAAATAGACCTTGACGCTATTCGCCGATTTCTTGATTACGGAGGACCTGGCAGGTTTTTAATCGGCTGGTTCGTTGGGAGGCGCAGAACTGCACTACGGCCTTCCATGAGAGAATGCGTAGTCACAGCTAATCTCTGCTACAAAGCCCCTAACCTGAATTCCCCTGATGATTCACTCTCTTCCACTCCCAATTTTGCTCCTTGTGTCTTTATCATCTTCTCCACCCCTTGTTCTAATAAACTGATTCACACACACGAGTACCGAGCTTTGCAGTTTCGTAAATTGCCTGGTTGTCTCGATCCCATATCAATGGATGTCGTCAACATTGGGCCGGCGTTTCGAGGACATTACAGTGCGTTTTCACCTAGCTCTCCCTTCCCATGGATGCCTTGTGGGTTGAGTCATTTGGAGGAAAAGCAGAGCGACAGCTTAAATCAGGGGAAACGGATATCGAAAGAACAGCAAGATTTGGATGCTGAGGGGTTCGAGAGTGGAAGGTTGAGTCGTTTAATAGGTTCGGAGGCGGCCAATTATACTTCCGAGTTGGAGGGTTTGTATCGCAAAATGCTTGAAAAGCTCGAGGAAGTGGCACGCCTCGTCGAGCAGAGTTCAGCTAAGGTCCTTGAACAGGTATAATTTGGAGAGTTTTTTGAACAGTGTTTTTTAATTTTCTTGGTCTTTGATATTCCTCTGTCTGTGATCCAATTATTTTGTTTAAACCTGCTTACAACACGACTGTTCACTTCATGTCTATCTGCAAGCATTCAACTTGTAAAGGGAAAGGGCGAGGGGTGATGAAAGGATTATTTTTCTCTTTGAGATCTTTTCTTGATGCCTGAGTTTACTATTTTGGTTGGGACCTAATATGGGTAAGCCATGAAGCATTGCTATTGGCTGATTGTTTTGCGTTATTGTCGAGATCTAATTCTTGAACTGCATGGGTTAACGATCCATTAAACTCTTGGCCAACTTTCTGCTTTATATATACTTTTGGGTGATTGAGTTGGTCTTAGTAGGGGCATTGTTGTTATTGATGGTGTTGTCATAAGTTGTAGCATTTCAGAGATGATTATATATAGGTTGTTTAAGTGAATTGCAGAATGAATCACAAACCAAGATTTTAGTGTATACCACATTGCCTTACCAGTAATGTGGCTTTGTTACTTTTATCTTAACGTTGGTTGCTTCTCTCTTCAGTCTCTCCATAGTGGCCCATTCTTCCAACGAAAGTTTCCTTTGCAAGATCACTTGAATATTTTATTGGGCTTTCATCTTGATGCTAGAAAGAAAGAAAGAAAAAGAATAAATTAAAATGTTGTAATGACGACCACCCAATTTACTTCCATTTTTTGACAGGAACACCGAAATGTAAGGTTGCGGATGAAAATTGCAGGCTTGGAATAATATTGGGATGACCTTTTTTGTAGTGTCAGGTAATATGTCCATCTGCATTTTACTAAGTTTGCAGTTATATTTCATCTTGTTTGCATGCTTAAAATTTTTATGTTAGTTTAGATAGTGTCCGCTCCTGATTGAAGGAAAAAGAAAATCACATGAATAATCTCTTTGCATATTGTAGCTGGCTGAATTCAACGGTTAAGGTTTTTATGGTTCCTCCTTAAAAGAATTAGAACAGAATGCTCGCAGAATTCTCTATATGTAGCTGATTTAATCTGGTTCCATCTTGTGGCCTCTGGAGGATATATCTCCTTGATTATCATAGTAGGGTTACAACTTACAAAATACCAGTTGGATATCAACATCTACTTTATATGTTCTTTGGTTCGATCAGGGTAAAGGCCTGGTGCTATCAATTCTACTTAAATTTAATTTACTGTTTCTGGTTTAAATTCTGCGTATTTGAATATATGATGGATGAAAACATTGAAATAAAATTGGGCTGGCTTATAGAAGCCTTATGGAGGTTCTGTTGACACCTTTACGATTAAAATGTTTACATGTTTATATTTATGGACACAGAAATTGACTTATCCCTACTTGGCCTTTTTTTTTTTTTTTTTTTTTTTTTTTTTTGGGGGGGGGGGGGGGGGCTTCGGTCGGTTAGGCTTCTATTTTTGATAATCCTAAGAGAGCGTAGAAGTAACCTAACTTAAAAGGACTGCACACCCAAAATGACTCATTTGACTGCCTTAACTCTTTTTTTCTACTTCACCTGGCTTGGCTAGTCATCTGTTTTGTTCTTTGATTTGATAAGCCCAAGAAAGTGCAGAAGGAACCTAAATCTAAGGAACCACTGCATTTATCCTTTCCAACTCAAGTGGCTGCTCTGGAAATTTCCCAAAGAACTCCATGTAATATGGCTGCATGGTTACTGCCATGTCATACTTCAGAAATAAAAGAGTTTGCTGTCTACTCTTCCTTGGAAATATTGGGTGCAGCTTGTTCCCATGTCTTCTATGTTGATTATCTTAGCAGTCTGTGTAGGGACAAAACCATGTGCCGTAAAAATTCTAGGCATAAGCTGAATGTTCTGATCCATATCATGGTCCCTCTAGTGTGATTTGGAGTTCTAGAGCAGCTTGAATGTTGTCCAGATGTAACAATAACAAGCCTTTCCCAACTAAATAGGGTCGGCTACATGGATCCTTGTCTTCCAATGAGCTCTATTTGAGGCCACATATAACCCCTTTTTTTTTTATTATCATAACTGTGCTTTTAATATACATTTACGAGTTAGATGAGTTAGTTTTACATTTCACTTGTCATTTTTCTATTTATGAACTCTATTTTGGAGCACATACCTCGATGATATTGGTGAAGTTTTATTGCTTGCGGTCCTGTCATCTTCACTTTCTAGATGTGTATCACAATTAAACATAAAGGAAGTGGAAAAAGTTAGTTAATATAAGGGAAAGGAAGAGTAGAAATCTAGAATGTGCTAGGTGACTTAAAAGTGAAGATGGTACAGTGTTAAGGATGAGGACGTTAATGAGTAGTGTAATAATCTACTAAATGGTGACTATATTGCTCATTAAGAGACCACATTGTGTGGACATGCATGAAATTAGGTGTCTGAAGTCAAAGAAATAAAAGACCAAAAAAAGGAAAAAGAAAAAAGAAGTCGAAGAAATTCTTGGTGTTAACTGAATGTTCTAATTCATACCATGGACCCTTTAGTGTGATTTAGAGTTCCAGGACAGCTTGAATATTGTCCAGATATAATAACCCATAGGGGGCCAGCTACATGGATCCTTGCCTTCCAATAAGCTCTATTTGGGGCCAGATATAACCTTTTTTTTTTTTTATAACTCTGCTTTTATTCTAGTTATGCTGAGCATTTGAATGAAAGTAACCATATGCATCGATGAGTTAGCTGAGTTAGTTTTACATTTCACTTGTCGCTTTTACTATTTATGAACTCTACTTTGGAGCACAGACCTAGATGATATTGCAGCAGCTTTATTGTTGGCGGTCCTGTCATTTTCAATTTCCAGATGTGTATCACAATTAAACACAAATGAAGCAGAAAAAGTTAGTTAATATGAAGGAAAGGAAGAATGGAAATCTAGACTCTGCTAAGGAAGAATAGAAATCTAGACTGTACTATGTGTCTTATAAGTGAAGATGGTACAGTGTTAAGGATGAGTACGTTAATGAGTAGTGTAATAATCTATAAAACGGAGACATTTCTAGTTGTAGTGACCCAGAAGACTCTATTGCTCATTAAGACACCACATGGTGTGGATATACATGAAAAATACGGTATCTGAGGTCGAAGAAACTTAAGAAAGACGAAGGAAGGAAAAAGCATCAGGTTTAAATGGGGGTACAAATGGAAGTGTTGAAGTGCCTTGCATTATGTGGTGTATCTTGGTTAGCTAAATTGTTTAGCAAGATTAAGAGCACAAGGAAAGAGTTTGATGGATCCAGGGGAAGTGTTGTGGTTCTGATTTACAAAAATGATAATGGGATATTAAGAAATGCAATAACTGTAGAGGCATAAAACTATTGAGTCACTCTATGGTATTATGGGATAGGGTTATCGAAACCCCCCTGAGATGAGAAACCACTATTTTGGATAATTATTTGCTTTGGAGTCTCATGTAAAAATTTATAGTTTACAAGGACTTCTACATGGTCTTTTCCACCTAGAAAAACATATGATAGAGTCCCTAGAGAGCTAATCTTGCATGCATTGAAGAAGAGATGTGTTTCAGGTTAATATATGGACCTGATTAAAGATATGTATGAGAACATGGAGATTAGTGTAAATTCATAGTAGTGAACTCTTTATTGCAATTGGATTACCTCAAGGGTTGCTTTTAAGGGCTTCCTTTTCTTGTTGGCACCTGTCATAGATGTTAAAGTAACAGCATTTAAGATGGAAGTTCCTTTATGTAAACTTTTTGCGGATGATGCAATTTTGATAGATGAGACACAAGCAGAGTTTAAGTTGGAGTTACGGAGATCAACCTTGGAATCAAAAGGCTTTATGTTAGGTAGATCCATAGAACGAAGGCAGTGTGCGTGGTGTGATACTTAGTTAAACTAGGATGGATAATGAGATGGTGAAAATTGATAGGTGATTATTGAGGTATCTGGGTTCAAATAAAGAGGGTGATGTAGAGCATGATGTCTCACAGTAAATTCAAGTAGGATGACCGAAGTGGAGAGGTGCCTTTGAAGTGCTGTATGATCGATGCATTTTCATAAAGCTAAATGGAAAAACTATAGGACAGTCTTATGATTGTCCATGATGATAAACTAAATGTAGCAAAGATGCTGGAGTTTAGGTGGATATGTGGCAAGAAGCAAGATTAAGAAGGATAAAGTAAGATTATGATGTGGGAGAAGCTCCCATTCATTATAAGGTAAGTGAAAGTAGTTTGAGGTGGCATGGCCTTGTTCGACGAAAATCTTGGGATTCTCTAGTGTTTAGAAGTGATTTTTTTTCAGATCAAAGGTTCTAAAAGAGCCAGGGGTAGCCCTACGATAATCCTAGGAGAAGTTTTAAGGAAAGACATGTATAGTAAGCGTAGTGTCTATTATGACTTCAAAATAGAGAAATGTTTGGAGGGCAAGGCTTGGTGCAAACCCAAGGTTGGAAATGCTATGGATCCACACAAGTATTAAAAAGCTCAAATTTAAGCAGTGTTGACTGTTCTGTAAAAATATTGGAATAAGCAAGAAGAACGAAAATCTAGTAAATAAGGTGAAAATTAAAGGATTCCAAAGAACAAAACCCTTTGTAGACAATATGCATTTGAATTGTCAAGTAAAAGTAATTCTGGAAGGTTTTTGGTAAAAGAATAAGGATAGAGCCATAGAGTATAGGTTACGTATGACAGCAAGGTTGTCAAGGCGTCCTGACCCTTTTTTGGGCCAAGGCGACCTGGTGTCACGTTGCTTGGGTGTTCCCTTGGTTTTTGTTGCCCTCTATCATCTTGCCTCGCCTTGTCGCCTTGACAACCTTTTATGGTAGTACTTCCTTCAACCAAACACTTGGTCAAGTTGGTTACAGAGAGGGAGTTCCAACTAATTCTGCTAAACATACAGGTAATGTTAATTGCAGGCTTTAAACAGCTGTAATCTTTGAAGGAATAGAAAATAAAGGAGGTAACATGATAGTAGAATTTAAAAGGAAAGTTTAGATCCAAGAATGATCAGACCAGAGCCAAGGAGAAAAGATCTGAGGAAAAAAGAGAACGTACACACTACTCTGGGTGTGTCAACAGGGTAAACTTATCATTCTATTCCCAAATCTGATTGAAATTGTTGGTTTAGAGATGCTTATATAGTAGATCAAGCAACATAAATTATATTCCTACTACAGGACTATCCCAACTCTAGAAATGGTGTACCCAGTGCATGAGGCTTCCTTCACTGAAGGGTCTGGGAGGGTCATTATGTTCGTACTTCATCCCTGCTTTTAGCACTGAGAATTGTTTCCTGGCTCAAACCTGTGACCACGTGGTCACAGTGGAGGCCCAATTTCTAAATCTCCATGTTAGGAAAAAGGCCCGCTTTCTAAATCTGTCTACTTTAAAACAGAAAGACATGTTAAAAATATAACAAGACTCTACCTTCCTATGATTCTGATAACGTATAAATAATTTTTTATAAAGAACTGTATTAAGTATTAAGCCCTCCTAATAGCTGCATCAAGGATCCATGTAGTGACCTATTTGGTTGGGTTAAGGCTGAGTTTGTTCTGATTATCAATATAATTTCCAAAAGCTGTTATTAATCCTTGGTTCTGTCATCCATTCTATTCTGTGTCTTTGACAGATAAGCTATTTTCATGTTTTGACTCTTATCCACCCTCAATGTCTAATTGAAGGCATTTGAAAAGCCTTCAGTTTTCCAATGAGATATATGAGAGCTAACAGCAGATAAATTTCATTAAGTAATATAATTTCAGTTGTTTTACCTCCTAAATCACCAATCCCAAGGTTATGTTACCCTATACATCAGTTCTGCATGCAAGACTGACTCGATACTTGAAAGGTTGGTCTATCCCTTGCCAACTTTCCCTATTTTCTTTAAGAAAGGGGGAAAAAGTAAAAGGGACAGAGAACTCGATACAATGGTGATACACGAGAACTTCAGAGTCACAGAATATGTTACCTTTGTCTTTGTTCCTTGCCATTTACTCTCTCTCTGTGACAGGGCATAGTACCTGGTATCTGAAATCTTAGCACCCACAAATATTGTTATATAGATAAAATAACTAATAATCACTCAGGTCTCTGAATCTTATCAATTTGGATTCTAAGTCAGACATACTCTACCCACGTCAGATTACAACACATTAACTTGCTTCCCTGTAATATAATTAGTGGCACTCTTCAACCAATGGAATCATCTAAATGCCCAATAGTCTTCCATTTTGCCTTGATATCATCCTACATAGTAATTTTCTTTTAATGTATTAGTGCCTGACCTTTTGACTATGTCCCATCCTCCCATGCAAGGTAGCCTTTCTCATGAATGTGGATGGTAGCTTTTATTTATGGTAACTGGCAAGGGAGTAAATTTTAATAGAATGAGGGGCTGAATTATTTGGTTGGGACCAAGGACCAACATTTGAGCATTCCAGGTGTATCAGGGATTGCACTTTGGAGGTAATCGGTGAAATCACCATGCTTCGAGATAATTAACTAGGACACTATAAGGCAAGCAAACTAGTCATTCAGATCTACCCTTACAGTTGTGTTGGGGATATTATGTAAATATTTCTTGGCAAAGATTTGCTCAACAGCCTGCGGTAGGATAAACTTATCCAAACAGCCAAATGTCTCTACTTGACAAATTGAATGGGCCTAAATTTTGTGGAAAGTAGCTCCACGATTCTTTGCCAGCGTGTCTAGTTTCATTTCAGCTGCAATGGATTTTGCCAATTGGCAAAATAAAGCTGTGGAAATCTAGAGACTACAGCAGTGTGGGAATGACAGCTGAAAAGTACATGGATGCATAGACTACATGAGAGGGTTTTCAATGTGTCTTCAATTCTTTTTAGAGCTAATTCAAACTCTGTACAACTAATCCAGTGGTCAGTTGGCCCAAATCTACTGTCCACATATCCACATGGTTCAGTGGTGAGCTTTTTGCATAAGCTTTTGAATTGGTGTCTGAGACTCTGAATTAACATTTTCCTTTTGAATGTAACTTTTGACATGCATGTGCCAATCTCTACATCACAAACTATAAAGATGTGGGATAGGTTTTTTTCCTTGTATGGCTGTATATATTTTTGCTGTATCTCTTTCCTTGCCTTGACCTAGCTTTTATAGATCTCATTTTTGTGTATTTATGTTCTACACAAATACCACACACGGAATTTTATGTTCTGCATGAAGCCAGCCTGCTGATTCTCTAAACAACCTGATCATCTCCGGTAGTTATTGGTCTCTGCTGCAACACCACTGTCTGCAGTTTCGTCTCCTTCACTGGCTGATGCTTCCTTCTGTTGGTGAATACTTGGTTACTCATCCCCTTGTCCATTGCTCCCCCTCAGAAACCAATACAACCCAGACTCAGTCACCACCCTTGCGACCTGTGCTTTGTTATTCCATTACCACTTCTATACCTTAACCTTTCCCTGCAACTTATATTCGATTCCTGCCCCTGCAACTGATGATCATGGCGTCGTCTCCCTGCATTTCAGCACCCCTGCGCCAATGAATTCCAAACATTTCAACCCCCTGTTACTTAATCCCCTTCATCAAGTGCCAACAGCACCCTTCCACATTCACCCTTGTTGCTCCGATTCATTTGTGCCAACGACACTCTTGCACCTCAGTCCCTCTTGTTCAGATATTTCAGTGAAAAACACCAAACGAACCCACTGAACCTCACTGCACTGACGTCCTTCCACCGATCATCCTCTGTTGTTGACCCCTTGAACTCTATTGTCATGCTTCAATGATTCCTATTGCTTCTGTGATCCCTTGTGGCCTTTTGGATTGAGGCAGTCCCCTCTGCAGTATTTCTCATTAATCTCTTTCCATTGTCTATATTCTGAGAACATTCTCCTTCCTTCATCTATATTACAAGAACATTCTCATTATTTTTTTCTTTGGCTTCATACTTTAGCCTTTTTTAACTTTGGTTTTTGGTTAGTTGTGTTTCGTTCGTTAGCTCCATGTGAATGGAGCAAGTTTTCCACTGAATATGATGTGTATGTGTGTGGGTTTACAGGGCTACAGTTCTGATCATAAGGGTTTTGTCTGTTATGATAGATCTGTCATTGTTGCTGGTGCATCTCTTGTCATGTTGTTGTCATGGAGCATATTTGTTATTACACTCATCTTATGCGTTCTCTCCTTTGCATCGGTTTCATTTTTTCCTCTTTTTGTTTTCCCTTCCTCTTCCTCTTCATGGCTATCAATGCCAATCACAACTAATGATTCCAGCACCCTTGCCTTCGCCTCTGGTGCTTGAATCTGCTCTTACATGATCATCAGTTTCTGATTCTGAGTTGATTCCCGTTAATCCTAATATTACATCACCTATTGTTTCTTTCTGGATGCTATGGCTTCTTCTTTGATCCTGTTTTATGCCATCCTACCCAAGATTCGAAAACTTGTCTGCTTCACTAAAGTTTCAAAATTTCGACCAAAATTTTGGCAGAACGTGGGACAAGATTGTGTCAGGTTTTGGCAGGTGTTAAGACTGTTTTTGACCTAGTTTTTGGTGGACAGTCTATTTTAAGGCCAATAAACACATTTCCAAGGTTATTTTCTTTACTAAAACATAACACAAATTGGTTTTCTTGATTTGAACATGCTTGGTTGTACACAAAACTGAGTACTGTATTTTCACATATCTAAATATGGTTGAAGTATAAATTGACATAAATAAGAAGCAATTTCGATTGATAATCAAACGAATATTAAAACTTCATTAAAGTGTGCATGAAAAACACATAAGACATAAGAAGAACATCCCAAACGTAGTCAATTCTCAATTATAATTTACAGTTATAACCCCCTGAAATTCTTGAATTGTCGCAAGATTTCATTGAGGTTTAACCTAAATACTGAAATTTCACCCAATTACCAAAATTTCAGTGAAATTTTGTTGAAATGTACATCGATTAACTCAAATTCATTTCACCGTTGTATCTCATCTCTGTGACCTTAAGATTTTATAGCCATGCTTGTGTTTACTTCTCCAAATACTCCGGTTATTGGGTATTTTCTATGAAGCATAATTAATGGCTACTTTGATCTATATAAAGCTCATCAAGTCACTTGATTCATGTTGCGAAAGTGACAACCAATTGTGTAGTTCTTTCAGCTGTTCATCATTGGTTAATTGTCAAATGGATGTTAGAAATGCTTTTCTTCATGACTATTTGAAATGGTTTACAAATATCCTGCCTGTTTAGTTGTTTCCTACTTCTTTAACCTTCTCTCTCCTTCCTCCCTCCCGATTCGGCTCCTGATCTCGTCAATAAATTCATTGACCCCCATGCTCTCTCCTCTCTCTACTTTATCCCTTCCCATGATGAGATCCTTCGGGCCATTCGTTCCCACAAATCTAATCGTGCTCCCGGCCCTGATGGATTTAGTATGAGATTCTTCTCCAGTGCTTGGGATATCATTGAGGATGATCTCTTTCGTGTTTGCAGTTTCTTCCTCAATCCTTCCCAGCTCTCTTTTATCAATCAAACTTTTCTTTGCCTTATCCCCAAGAAGGCTGGTGCCTCCTCCCTCTCAGATTTTCGTCCGATCTCACTTTGTAACCTCCTCTATAAGTTCGTCTCCAAAATCCTTGCGAACCGGCTCAAAAAGATTATCCCAAACCTGGTTAGTGCCAACCAAACCATTTTCATTTCGGGTCGTAGTATTGCGGATAATATTCTTCTTTGTGTAGAAATAGTCAGGGGGTTTGAGAGATCTTCTCACTGCCCTGTTGCTCTCCTCAAAATTGATCTCCACAAAGCTTTCAACTCTATCTGTTGGGATTTTATTAGTGATGTCCTTTTTGCCATGAGGTTCCCTCCTTCCTTTATTCATTGGGATTGAAGTTTGTATATCCACCCCTTTCTTCTCCATTATCACCAATGGCTCGCCGGCTGGCTTCTTTCCCTCCTGTGTTGGGGTTCGTCAAGGGTGTCCCCTCTCCCCTTACCTCTTCTCCTTGGCTCTGGAAGTTCTCTCCCATCTTCTCCAATCCAAGACGGATCAGCTCCTAATCTCGCCCATTCCCAAATGCAAATCCCTTAATCTCACCCATCTTGCCTTCCTGATGATCTCATGATTTTCTCCAAAGCTGATCACAATTCCATCTCCTCTATCCTCTCTGCTCTCTCATTCTTTGAGTCCATCTCTAGTCTTAAAGTCAACCTTGACAAATCCACTATTTTCCTCTCTGGGGTGTCTGAATCTCTTCGTTCTAACCTCCTAAATCTTTCTGGATTTAAACCTGGGTCCTTTCCTGTTGTCTACCTTAGTCTCCCTCTCATCTCTGGTAGGCTCTCTAGCCACCATTGTTCCCCCATGTTGGACCACATCCGTAAGAGTCTCCAACTCTGGAAAAGCCGGCTCCTCTCCTTTGCTAGAAGGGTGGAGCTCATCCGTTCGTTCTCCAATCCTCCTATCTTTATTGGTGTGGCATTTTTCCGACACCTAAGTCCATCTCATCGGCAATGGAATCTCTCTTCTATGCCTTCCTTTGGAAGGGCCAGGAATCCTTGAGATTCCTCCGCCCCATCAGTTGGTCTAACATCTGTCGGCCTAAAGCTGAGGGGGGCCTTGGAATTCGAAGGATCCAAGAAGTCAATTCCGCTGCCTTGCTCAAACTCATCTGGAAAATTGTCACTAAACAAGATTCCATTTGGGTTTCCTGGGTACACTTTTACCTTCTCAAACCTGATTCTTTCTGGACTGTCCTTATCCCCTCTAACCCTTCCTTGATTTGGAGGAAACTTCTCCTTCTTCGATCTCGTGCCCTCCCTGCCATTTCCACCCAAATTTCTTCTGGTTCCTCTACTAATTTCTGGCAAGATTCATGGCATCTGATGGGTATTCTCCTTGCTGTCCTCCCCCCCCGGCACTGTCTATGAAACCCGCATCCCCAAATCCACCCTTCTCTCGAGCTTCATCTCCGATGGTTCTTGGGTCCGTCTCCCCCACCCTAGTCTCACACAAGTCTTGAATTCTCTCCCCCCCCCCCCCCCATCACCTCCTCCCTCCAGGACACGTTAGTTTGGCTACCTTCCACCACTAACACCTTCACCACCTATTCGGCTTGGAATTTGGTTCGCTCCCCCTCCCCCCCTAGTTTGGTTTAAAGATCACATTCCCCGCCACTCCCTCACCCTTTGGAGAACCCTAAACCTCGCTCTCCCAACCCAAGCTTTCCTTATCATCCGCCACATCCTTGTGAACCCCAATTTTATCCTTTGCTGGAATGGTACTAAGGATATTGAACATTTGTTCTTTTCTTGCCCTTTCTCTAGTTCTCTTTGGAGGAAAGTCCTAGCCAACATTTGGCCCCGCTCCTGTCGCACATTCGGGTTTATCGTGACTAGTCTTGGATTTTGAGTAACTTTTCGGGTACCTCTATTTGTGACCGGATTGGTAAGCTTGTCTTTGGTGCTATGGTCCATCATTTGTGGGGGGAGCATAATCTTAGGCACTGGACTTCCAAATCCCACTCTCTTGACTCGATTTGGAATGCTATTTATTTTGATGTTTCCTCTCGTATCATTTGTATTCCCCATCCCCCGATTGTTGATTCCCCAAGGAACTGGCTCATTGTTGCTTCCTGGGGGCTCAACTCCCAAATCCATCCTTCTCTTCGATCCTCCCTTGTTTGGATCCTTGTAGTTCATTGCTTTGTTCCCTTTAATATATTATATTATTCATCCAAAAAAAAAAAATCCTGCCTGGTTTTTCGTATGATGAATCTGTGGATTGTGATATATGGTTTGAGACAAGCCTGAAGGGCTTGTGTTGTGTTGAATGGTTCTCGTGAGGTGGTTATTCATGTTAGTTTTATAAAGGGCTGCCTGGTGCACAAGGCCCTCACCGCTGAAGGTCTGGGAGGGTCATAATGTACACAACCTGTTTTCACAAAGGGGCTATTTACAGACCCTAACCCATGATCTCTTGGTCGTAATGAAGCAACCTTTACTGTGCATTAAGGCTCGCTTCATGTCAGTTTTCTAAGAGTTATCATGATTACTCATTATCCTTGTATTTTTCTCCTTAATGTATGGCATTTCTTCAGTTGTTTGTGGGTGATTCTATTTATTGGAAGATACTCAGGTTATTACAATGCTAAAATCAATCCTGGGTAATGGGGTATGTTCCTGCCCCCCCCCCCTTCTTTCAAAATGAAGGGCTTGGCCCCTCTTGCATGTTTTCTTCCACTGGACCATAGTTATCAAGGCAGCTAGGCGACAAAGACTTTTTGGGGCCTTCCTAAGACATGGCGATTAGGCGGCCGCAAGGCATCGCATGAGCTAAGAAAGCTTTTAGTTTATGTTTTCTTAATACAATTGTTTTATGTGGTACAAATAGCATACAATAAACTTATATAGTTCTCCTATAAGCTAAATAAATATATTAGAGTCACAATTATGCAAGATTATCATATTCAAAAAACAATCTAAGTTCATCTCATCATAATACAAATATATAGTAGCAACATAGCATAAAAATATATGATCATAGTCCAAAATTTCAGTTGAAAATGCTGAAATTTTGGTTTTTTACCCACCTGAGAGAAATCAAGAGGTGAAATTTTTTTCCCTGGTTTCAATCAGGATGGTTGAAATTTTGACTGAGTCTTGCACAATCATATTTAAAAGTCCCAAATCTCGGTTGAGTTCTTTGAAATTTCACAGAATTGGAAGTGCTGCTGGTCGAAATTTCTGGGATTTACCCACACTTTTTGCCATCCTCTTTCAACCTTTTTTTTCACTCAAAAATCATCATTCCTTTTTCTTCCTTCACCTTGTTTGCTGCTTGCTTCATGGTTGTAGTCCTTATGGAGTATATGGTAGAGTTGTTGGATATGGGGGGTTATTTGCTGATGCTAGTAGTATGTTGCATATGGGTATGGGGATGGATCGGGATCAAGTGCATCATTTGTAGACTCCATCTTTGGATATCTATCACACTAGTTGGGCTATTTCAGCTATCATCCTCTTATAGTCCATTCCCTAGGTTGGGATATTTAGCTTATGCTGATGTTGAGACCTATAGATTCTCAATATCGGACTATCTAATTAAATATTCCAAGACCATGACATTGAAGTCTTGTCCAATATTCCGAGCAGTGGATCAAACCTTTCCAGTACTACATGTCTCATGTGATGGATCCACCGAGGAACTCAACTTGGAATTGAGTGAAGATGTCAGAAAAAGTTTCTTTTTGGTTATTTGCTTTGTGGTTATTGTGTTTGTATGAAACCTTGAAAATACCTCTATAATTTGCTCAATTTACAAATCTTTGTATTTGTTGGAACTTCTCAAGTATAGTACTACTTGAGTGATAACTCCTCATAGTGTTTTTAGAAAAATACTTGTGCCATTGTGTTCTTTATGCTTTATATAGGTTGCATGCAAAAATCGAGAGCAAAACCATGAAAACAAGGCCGAAATCATCCATCGAGTTGTCCTGGGAAAATTCTCAAGTTTTATCCGAGATGGCGAAATTCCGACCTCATCTCGGTCAGAACTGAGATTTTGATCCTTGCATATGATTATGATAAATATGAAAGTGAAGGTAGTGGAACACTTTGTAGGCGCTTTTGAGGAAGACCAATCCTGAATGTCGTGGACTTGAGGTCGACCTAATAGGGTTGCTGTAGAGGAGTCCTCTTTCTTCAGTGTAATAAGACTCCATTTGGGGTGTTTCACCTTTCACAAATAGGTTTTCTTCTTTTTTATTTTTATATTTCTTACCCTTTAATCTCTATATGATCCCATGCTTCTCGTTGCATGGAGTTATTATGTATACAACCAATCATATAGGTTTTATGGAATAGATTTTGATGGTTTCAAAAAATCCCCCCCCCCCCTTAAAAAAAAAGAAAAGAAAAGAAGGAAATTTAAGTATGAAATATTAAAAGAGCAAACGCTTGCCCATAAGGTGTAAATATGGTGCACAAGGATTTGCCTAGGCAGAAAAGCATGTTTCCTTTGCATGTGCAAAAAGAAGCCCATCACCTTGGAGCCCAGAAAATGTCACCTTGGTGACATTTTGATTACAGAGCATTGGACACTCACTACTCCAAAATGTTTACTTCTTAACCAACCAAAATTTGTTCAGGATGATTGAACTGGCCAAGTTTAACTGATGACAAGGTGGATATTCAACACTTTGGTGACACTTTGATAACAGAGCACTGGATGCTCAATACTCTAATTATGTTTATTTCTTAACCAACCCAAGTTTGTTCAGGGTGATTTAACTGGCCAATTTTAATTGATGATAAGGTGGATACTCCTTATGTTAAATGCCACACTGGAGAGTTTCTTATCCTACTACATATCAACGGCTTTTTTGAAGCCTCAACAGTCGTAATATGACTCTCCTGATATGCTTTCCATGTTGTGATCCAGTTCATTTCATTGCCTTAGTTGTAACCCGCTGCTGTTCCCTCTATGATTCCTATTTGAGATGTACACCTAAGGTTTTTTCTTCTCATCTTCATTTCATTTGCGTGTCTATAACATAGGCATAGTGTGTTTTTCGTGGCTTCTTGAAAATGCAAAAAGCAATGTACAACTCCAAGTCTTCTGCTGCAGTTGAATATCATTCCTTATCATCATCTTGAGGTTTGACTGATGGCTTCATAAGTTATTGTGATTTTCCTATTATTTTTTGGAGCTCTAAACACGTTATTGCTGACGGTCCAGCTCCATTCTCATTTCTTCCCATCCCATATTTCATGAGTACCGGAAACACATTAAGGTTGATTTTCACTTCATTCAGAGAAATATCTCAGCGACCTTGTTTCTGTTCCCTTAATAGTTTCTGCTCATGAGATTGTGGATATTTTTAGCAAAGCTATGTTTTCAAATTGCCATCATTTTTTTTGTTACCATATGCATGCTGTCTAACTAATACCAGTTTGAGTTAGTGTTTAAAGATGCACGATAGCTTTTGTTCCTTGTATAGCTGTATTTACTGTGTAATATTTCTTCACTTGTATATCTCTCTAGTCTCTACTTTATATCTCTCTACTTGTGTAGATCTATGTTGTATAGGTCAATTGTGTATTTAAATTGTCTTATAATTATAATGAATGTGATATAGGAAGTTTAGCACGTGTACAAAACTTGCGTAATATTTGCTTCATATACTGCTGCCAGCTGCATTAAAAAATAGATCTAGCATCTGAAGTATTATGCAGTGCAGCTGACTGCTTCATATACTGCTGCCAGCTGCATTGAATAGATCTAACATCTGAAGTATTATGCAGTGTAGCTGACTTTGTACCCTCTTTAGTATGTTAATTATGATTCGACAAACAAGGGGCAGTTCATCCATGTCTCTGTTATGAGAATGATGTTCCTTATACAGTTGGGATTTTCGATTTATGGCTGTAGTTCCTCCTATCCTGATTGGGGATCTGTTGATTTTGTCATTGCAATACTAGCAGTGGACATGGTTTCATTCATAGATATTGTCAATGCATATGAGAATTTTGAAGTTTTGCTTGGTCAAATCTGGTAAAATTTTAAAGTGGGCCTATGTTGACTTCAATTCAGATAAATGAGCCATTTCTGGTTTAAGGGCAGCCTTAACCAAATATTTTCCCCCCACCAGGATAGGGATAGGAGGTAAGCGTACTTGAAGCTTTAGACCAAGTGAGAAAGTGAGAATGATAAAGCTATTTGTCTCTTGACGCCAAGGTCATTGGGTTGCTTGAATCAAACTTTGGTTAGGAGTAAGTTAAGGCTCCAAGACATGGGTGTTCATTGCAGAACACTAAAATCTTCCTCCACAAGTTTTGACTATACAAAATTGTGTTTTGCTGCTGGAATTTAGTACCAGCTTTAAAGTGTTGATAATTAATAATGCCTTGCAGATAGCATATTTTTCCGTTTTCATAAATTTTGTCATGGTCTATAATCTACACAGCTTCCTGGCTCCGTAGATTGATTATTCAACAACAATAAGCATTGTCCCAACTAAATGGGGTTGGCTACATGGATTCTTGCCTTCCAATCAATTTTGTTTAAGGTCATACTAGATACAAGGCCTAAGCTATGTATATCCTTTGTCACCACTTCTCTTAAAGTTATCTTAGGTCTACCCCTGCTCTTTTAGTTCCTTCAGTCTAGATTATATCACTTCTCCGTACAGGGCATTTATAGGTCTCCGTTGAACATGACCGTGCCATCTCAAACGACTTTTTCAAAGCTTATCACTTATGGGAGCAACTCCCAGACCAACTCTAATATGTTCGTTCTTATCTTATCATTCCTAGTTTTGCTACTTATCCATCTTAGCATCGTCATTTTTGCTATATTGAATTTATCTATATGATTCCTTTTAACAGCCTAACACTCTACAACATACATCATAGCTGGTTGAACGATGGTCCTATAGAATTTTCCTTTGAGCTTTAATGGAATATATTGATCGCACAAGACCATGGACGCACTCCTCCACTTCATCCACCCTATTTTAATTTTTTGGGAAATATCATCCTCTATATCACATGTTTTATATATGATTGAACTTAAATACCTAAAGCAATCACTTTGAGGAATCTCCTTATTGTCAAGTTTCATCACCTCATCGTCTGCCCGATCATGACTAAAGTTACAAACTAAATATTCTGTCTTTATTCTACTTAAAGCCTCTTGATTCCAAAGTTGTTCTCCATGATTCTAACTTGATATTAATCCTTACTTGAGTCTCATCTATCAACACAATATCATTAGCAAAAAGCATACATCAAGGGACATCGTCTTGAATATCTTTGGTTAATTCATCCATTACAACTACAAATAAATATGGGTTTAAAGTTGATATTTGATGTAGCCCAATTGTAATTGAGAATTCATTACTTTGTCCCCCACTGTTCTTACACTTGTCGCTGAACCATCATACATATCCTTAACTATGTCCACATATTTACTTGCAATACTTCTTTTTTCTAGTACTTGCCAAATTAAAGCTCTAGGAACTCTGTTATAAGTTTTTTCTAGGTCAATAAATACCATATGAAGGTCTTTCCTACACTCTCTATACCTTACCATAAGTATCTTAATTAGGTAAATAGCCTCCGTTATAGATCTTCACAGCGTGAACCCAAATTGGTTCTTCGAAATTGTCTCAAATGGGTTTCAATTACTCTTTCCCATAATTTTATAGTATGGCTTATCAATTTAATGCCCCTATAGTTATTACAACTTTGAATATCTCCTTTATTTTTGTAAATTGGAACTATGGTGCTTCTCTTTCATTCATCGGGCATTTTCCTTGTGCTCATAATCTTATTAAACAACTTAGTCAACCAAACTAGCTTGTGGGTTCCTAAGTTCTTTCATACTTCTATTGGGATTTCATCAGGACCTTGTGTCTTGCCTAATTTCATCCTCCTTAGTGATTTTTTTTTTTTTTTTTTACTTACTTCGGACATTGAAATTTTCGGTATTTTGATAATTGGTGCCTTGGTGAACGGTGTAATCGCCCGAATCACTTGAAGTATGCTCATTTGGTGGATTAGAGAAATAAATTTCCCATCTTTTCTTAATGCTCTTATCACATACTAGTACTTTACCATCTCCATTTTTAATACACCTAACATGGTCAAGATCTCTACTCTTCATATCCCTTATTTTGGCTATCTTATAAATAGATTTTTCCCATACCTTCGTGCCCAACTTATTGTATAACTCTTCATACTTTTTCTCCCTTGCTTTTCCCACAATTTTCTTAGCTTCATTTCTAGCCAACTTATACCTTTGAAGATCTTCAACATCTTTAGTTCTTTGTCATGTCTTATAGTTAAAACTAGTTTTTTTATTCCTAATGGCAACTTAAACCTCACTATCCCACCACCAAGTCTCTCTATAAGAATGAAGTTTTCCTTTTGATTCACCTAGGACATCGTTAGCCGCCTTCTTGATACACAACCATCTCATTTCACATAGTGTTAGCGTCCCCCTCAAAATCCCACTTTCCTTGTTTCACTACTTCATTAGTGAAGGATTTCAAGCACTCCTCCTTCAAGATCCACCATCTTATCCTGGGGTAATTAACCTTACACATTTTATGAGTGTTTGGGGTTAGGCACATATCCAAGACCACAAGTCTATGTTGTGCGTTAAGCTTTTCCCCTGGTATCACCTTGCAATCCATGCACAACAATCTATCAGTCCTTCTAGTTAAGAAGAAATTTATTTCACTTTTATGATGCCCACTTTTGAAAGTAATTAAATGCTCCTCTCTCTTTTTGACGTAAGTATTTACAATAGATAGATCAAAAGCAACAGCAAAATCTAAAATTGAGATCCCTTCCTCATTTCTCTCTCCAAAACCATATCCTTCATGTACACTCTCATAGCCTCTTTGATCTTTTCCAATATGTCCATTTAGATCACCTCCCATGATAATCTTTTCTCCTTGACGGATTCCTTGCATTAATCCATCTATATCTTTCCAAAATTCTAACTTTAGACTTTCATCCAGTCTTACTTGAGGTGCATATGCACAAATTATATTTACAATCTATTTCTCCATTACAAGCTTGATGGTAATAATCCTATCACCCACTCTTTTAACATCCACCACATCATAATTTCTTAAAATCTTTATCCACTATTATACCTACTCCATTTTTATTAGTTTTATCCCCAATATACCAAAGTTTAAAGTCATCAATTATTTAGTTTTTTTACCCTTCCATTTAGTCTCTTGAATGCAAGTTATATTAATCCATCTTTTTTTCATAATATCTATCAATTCTAAGCTTTGTACTTGTTAAAATCCCTATGTTCCAAGATGCCAATCTAATCCCACGTTTCTGGACTAGCTTCTTTACCTGCACTTGTCTATGGTGTGGGACCCCTTGCCTACTTATCACTGCATTTGGGTGCCGATGTAACACGTCGCTTACAGGGGACGCCTTAGCTAACCCTTGCCCACTTATCACTGCACCTGGGCCGTAGTGTTACTAGTGTAGCACGTCACTTATTTTGTCGGGGGATGCCCTAGCATAGCGTTTATCATATAAGGTTTAACCCATGAAAATGATTTGGCTAGATTTTTTCCAGTGCCGGCTGCCGACTTGACGCACCAACCCTCCTCCTTTACCCGGGCTTGGGACCAACAGCAAACATTGGTAGAGTTCCTGAATTGATTATTATGTGTTCTAATTTTCTTATTTGTAACCTAAATATAAAGCTTTCTTGAAATTTGATTCTAAAGAGAAGCCCATTTATCCTCTCTATATGATACTGTATTGGTACCAATTCATGGTTCCCTTTTAAATTCAAATTCCTTCCAAGTTCCATGACGAACTCTTTGAATGACATAAAACCAGTCAAATTACAGTTTTATACCCCTTTAGTCAATAACAGCCTCTTTCAATCTTAGCTATTTGAAAGTAAGTGTATAGCACTATTGTCAGTGTGCTGAGTTTTGATTCTGGTCGTGGTTATCTCTTGAAAATAAGGTAAACAGATGCAATTTCCTTTTTTTTTTTTTTTTTTTTTTTTTTTGTGTGTGGTAAACGGATGCAATTTCTGTTGAGACCCTTGATTAGATTTCACTGTGCCTTATGTTCTTGATTTGGTCACATGATTGTTATTCAGCCTACACTTTATACTGTTACAGAGCTGATCTCTTGCTTTGTTTTTCAGCTGGTGGAGAATCCAGCTTCGTGGGAAGAGTGCTGATAGGCCTTTTCAATGGCTTCTGCATTCTGAGAACCTTGGCCTCTTGCTGTGCCTGTAATTAGCATCGAGGTTAGATCTATGATGTGTGGACATTGATAATAGTGTCTGGTGTAGAATCGGAGATGATGGTGTCTTGGATATGGCAACCACAAAATCTGCAAGTGGGGACAAGCCTTTGTGTATTTGATTGACCAATTATACTTCACATGTACCTAAATGTTGGAAAAATAGGTAAATACAGGTTCCCTCTTACAAGTTAAACCTTACATTGAGATTGTTTAATGTTTTTGAACATAAAAGAGTGGAACGCTGGATGGATTATAGTATGAACGTGAAACAGGTAAATCAAGTACTACTTGGGTTTAATCAGACTAGCACATCCTGCATATCTGTGCAGGTATACCATACTGGATTTTAGAAAGCAAGTCAAAGGAAACAACATTGAGAAACTGAAGGTGGAAATCATTCTAGTTAAGACGATTTTGATTTAGCTTCTTGGTGAATCACAGTTGTTTTGATGAACTCCATCTATTCTCTAACAATTTCCTCTTATGAGAAGAGAATGCATTAAGAAGAGAAAATGAAAGTAATCTACCTTAGCCCGTTTGATTCCTCCTCAGTACAGAAAGGGCAAAGCTGGTTCTGAAGGCTTCTGCACAAGCCAAGACTGGTTCCAAAGTTCATTTGAGGTCGGGGACAATGAGCCCAAAGGGGGAATTTTGCTCGCGCTTGTGCAGATATCTCTTGTTCATGTAGGCTCGGTGACATGTATCATTGTTTTGATTGAAGGGCTAAAAGTAGGGATACTATGGTAATGATTTGCAAGTTGAACCCCTCAATGTGTCTAATTTATTTGGAGATGCATATTTTACGATTTGCGAAAAATTCTAACTGCAGCCCTAACCCCAACCCTTGATGAGCTCCTTCCTGACGATGACCAACGATTAATTTTAGATCTCCTTCCCCTTCGACTGTAAATAAATGTGAACAGAATTCGAGGTTTTACAGAAGAGTAATCAATCAAATCACATCTCCAAATACCCAACCACTCCTAATCACAAAAAGAAAAGCAATCTCCACTTCTTTTCTCCTTTTTTTTTGGTAAATAGTATTTTATTCAGAAACTTGAAGAGTGGCCGAGCATAGCTCTAACAACGAAGGCCTTCCTTGGTAGGATATCCGCAATTACATTGGATTTCCTAGAAATGTGCCTTGCACTAAAATGCAGAAATTTTGAAACTATATACCTTATATCTTGGAGTATCGGAAGAATATATGGGTGGACCCATTCACTACTAACTTGATTAATTCCTTGCAATCTGAATGGAGCTCCACATATTCATGACCATCTCCCAAAGCTTCTAAAAGTCCAGCACGCATAGCTAAGGCTTCTCCTTCTAGTGGTGATGAAAAACATTGAGGCGAAGAGACTGCTAGACACGGCTTCCCATCTCTTCCTCTGATTATAATTCCCAAACCTCCTTCTTTTGCTTTCGGTCTCCAGGAGGCATCCGTGTTGATCACCATAGAGTTTGAATTCATGGTTAACCTCTGAAGATGGGCCACTGCTGTAATAGTACTTACAACACGATTGAGAGTGGGTTGTGTAGGCGTAGAGTGTCTTATGAGTCCAATACTCCTCATGTGCCTTTATAGCCTGTTGAATGACTTGCTCTGCTGTCCATGGACAATTTCCAGCCACTCTATGATTCCTTGCCTTCCATAACTGCCACACAATGAAGGCACTAAGGCTTTTCAATTTTACTGCTTCCTTTTGTCCCAGTGCTTCAAGTCTTCCCCATGCTTTGACCCATTGTTCCATTGATGATCCTCCTTCCTCTTGAATACGCCATGTTAAAGGACATCCGTACCACACTTGTTGAGCTAGGTGACAGTGAAATAAAACATGTTCTATTGATTCCTTTCCTTCTCCACATAACCCACAAAAAGTATCTAGATGCATACCCCTTTGTGTGAGACCTTGGGCTGTCGCTAGACCTTCATTTGCTGCTCTCCACATGAAGTTTTTCACCTTTGGCAGCGTGTCACAGCTCCATATTTCCTTCCAAACAGATTCATCAATAGACTCCCACTTTTTTAGTTGGGATAAGGAAGGTGCTGCTGCTTCTTCTTCTAGTTGTAGCTCATGATGTTGTAATTGATAAGCAGCTTTAACAGAAAATTTTCCATCTTTGCTACCGCCCCAGATTAATGAGTTTGCTATTGGAAAGAGAGAGAGTTTCATACTTAAAATAGCAGCTGCTTCTGTAGGGGAGAACCATTGTCGAATAATGTCCTCTTTCCACTCTCGTGTCTTCATCAATGATATCTGCCACCCATTGTAAGCTGCATTGCTGTTCTCTTTGAATTGAGACTTTGAATTTGTGAAGCTCGAAGATCCATGGATCATCCCATAAATGAATTGTTTTTAGCACCTCTCTACCTTCCAATATACTCCTCCAAGCCCAGGATGGATTGGCCCCCGTTTTTGCTTCAAGAAAGGTGCTTTTAAGATAATATATTTGTTTTAAAAATCTTGTCCAACCAGCCTCAGGATTTGAGAATAGTTTCTAAGCCACCTTACATAACATTGCTTTGTTATGTAGAAGAGGTTCCTTAAGTCTGAGACCACCTTTGCTTTTATGCTTTGCCAGCCTCTTCCAAGATAGCCAATGGATAGTTGCCTTCCCATCCTTTCCTCCCCAAAAAAATCTCGCAGTCTTTGATTTTACTTGCTTGTGTATCGTAGCTGGTATCTTGAAGTGAGCTGCAATGTAGTTTGAGTTTTGTAGAGCCACTGATTTTAGCATCACCTCTCTTCCTGCATGGTTTAGCAACTTGCTTGACCAACCCTCATATTTGTGTGCTATCTTGTCACTGATTGAATGGAAGATATCTACTTTGGAAACCCCAAAATCAGTTGGCAAACCCAGATATTGAGTTGGGCCATCACTACATTTAACTTTCAAGACCTTTGAGAACCACCGCCGGATTCTGGGAATTGTGTTGGGGCTGAAGCTAATTGAAGACTTCTTTTCATTAATAGCTTGCCTTGACACTTTGCAATATTCATCTAGACAATTTTTGAACCCATATACACTTTGAAGACGGACTTCTGAGAAGAAAAGGATATCATCTGCAAACATGAGACTAGTAAGTGGTTGAGTTCTCCCCTTGATGCTTACCCCTTGAATCAGTCCTTCATTTTCCTTTTTTGCAATTAAATGTGATAGTCCTTGTGCACAAATCACAAATAAAGCAGGCAATAAGGGATCACCCTGCCGTATTCCTCTTTCTGGCACTATGGAAAATCTCTCCGCTCCGTTGATTATAAAGGAATATCGGACTAAGGATAACACATTTAAAATTAGATCCACTAATCTCACATTGAATCCCAGCTTTGACATTATAGCAGCTATATACTTCCACCTATCCGGTCATAAGCACGTTTCATGTCCACCTTCATAGCTAAGATGGCTTTCTTGCCTTTCTTCTTTTGCTTCAAGTAGTGGAAAGCCTCATGTGCCTTAAAGATGTTATCTGAGATTTCTCTTCCTTGGACAAAAGCCGATTGCTCCATTGGTATTAATGAGGGGAGGAGTTGATGTAGTCTTGTTGCCAATACTTTGGTAGCTACCTTGACTGCAACAGGGCATAGGCTTATCGGTCTGAAGTCCTCCACTTGTTCCGGACACTCCTTCTTTGGTATAAGACACACCAATGTATCATTTGAGCCTTCTGGGAAGAAGCCTTTACAACAAATCTATGCAAATCCTCATGAGTCAAATCCCAGAAACACTGAAAAAAGAGAGGTGAGAAACCATCAATACCAGGGCTTTTTAGAGGTCTCATGTCAAAGAGGGCTGCCTTCACTTCCTCCTTTGTCGGTGTTATAAGAAGTGCTGCATTGTCATAGTTGGTTATTTTCTTGGGTAATCCTTGTAAAGCCTTCTCCAGTTCGAAATCATCGATCTCCAATGATGAAAACAAGTCTTCATAGTATGTAGAAAATAAATTGTAAATGGGCAGCTTCCTGTGAGCACCACACACCATTTGAACTCTTCATTTTCAAAATACGGTTCCGTCGTCTTCGTACCAATGTCGAAGCATGGAAAAATGCTGTATTTTGATCCCCTTCATTAAGCCATTGCACCCGTGACTTCTGTTTCCAGAAAATTTCTTCAGATTCAAGCAAGGGACCTACTTATTTTCTTCTTTACTATTCTCTTCAGTAATCATACAGAAAAGTGCAAATAGTTTATAAATCAAAGGAACAAAAGGGAAAAATCACTATTTTTCATTCCTTTTTGACATTTTTACTCTTATATTGATATGATAAATTTTAGGGGTAAAAATATCCAAATGGATGCAAAATCACTATTTTGGCTAATTTTGTAAACCCAAAGTCAGTTTTAGCTAGTTTTGTTACGCGAAACTTTGATTGGTTATTTTTGTAAATGAAAACTTAAAACTAGCTAATCAAGTAATTTTCCCAAGAAGAGCCAAGTGAGGAGAGAATCAATTGAAAAGATTGAAAGAGCACACTTGGTTAGGGGTTGAAAGGATCATAACCTTTGGATTTGAATATTTACGTGACAATAATCTAACGGTCCACAAGAGCAAATTGTCGCATATTCTCTGTAATTTGTTTTTAGGATTGTGACATGTGGCAATTAATTATCCAATAATCAGAATTAGAATCAATTATGAATTTAATCTAATAAATCCCTAAAATTGAAAGAGTAACGAAATTGAATTTTTTTTTGAAAATTCATTAGATCAATTCTTAGGTAGGTTTTAATTTAGCCGTTGATAATTATAATCGTGTTTGTTTGCCCGAATAAAGTAGGGTGGGAAAATTCTTGAAAAAAAAAAATTTTTTCCTACTTTTTCTTTAAATCTTACAAGTATAGATTGTTTGATTGTTTGGGGGTGGAAAAGTTAGATTTGATGTGCCAACCCAACTTTTTCACCCTAAACATTTTCTAAACCCAACAAAATGTGTGGAACTTTATGGAAAAGTGTAAAAAAATAAAATATGAGATTTACAATTAATATTTTTTTCCCAAAATCCATTTGTTTCTCCCTCCCCCCACTTTACATGGAGTCCGGATCAGCTACCCGTCGGGGTAGCACTTTGTGCTCCCTGACGGCTTTACCACTATAAATATAAGGGGACCCAGGGGTTGGGTGATGGAGGATTTTTTTATTTTTTTATTTTTTACCGGTGGGTCCCATCGAATTTGTGGTGGTAAACCCGTCGGGGAGCACAAAGTCAGGGGTGATGATCCGGATTCCTTTACATGAGGGCCTACATTATTTTTTTTCCATTCTTTTTTTTTTCCACCCCACCTTCGCATACAAACGCAGCCTAAAGTGTCCGGGGGGTGGGAATTGTAGAAATGTGGATCCCAGGCGTTGGAAGCTCGTGCGCAAGTGCAAATGCTTCGATGCGCACTGACGCGATAAGTGCAGACCCCACACGTCCGTCTTCACCTAACTTTCGAGGCAAAAGCGTAGGAGAAGAAAATAATGACTTCGAAAAAGTCGATCCAACGAGAGAGAGAAAGGCTGAAAGGGTAGACTTGATGAAATTCTGAATCGTTCAAATGTTTTGCTTTTGTCATTGGACTCGTGGCTCAGAGAGTAGATCCTCTTCCTTAATCTTCGCGATTAAAATACTAAATTCGATCTTCTCATCCTCTAGGAAGATCATTTAGTTAATTTCGAAATCTTCTGCCATGAATTCAGTTGGACCTTTCTCTGTTGTTAACATCTCTCTTAATCATCACCTTCATTCCTTCAATGCTCGGCGTTTCAATACCCTATTTTAGAAAATCCTTCCTTTCTAGTTTCGATCTTGCTTCTTTCAAGATTCAAACCTAGAGATTTGTCTCAGGGTTTCTTCGATCCGAAAACTCTTTCTAGCTTGCGGCTTTCATTTTACTGAATTCGTGGAGACATATCGGCGATGGATGTTCTATAATTGAAAGTTTAACAAGTTCAAGGACAGACAGGCGTCCCTTTCAGGCATTCACTTTCTTTATTTTGCTGGTAGTATTTCTTACTGTTGGAAATTTTCTTTTAATTAAAAATAAAACTGCCTTAATATAATTTAAGTTGAATTTATCTGTTCGTCTTTAATTTTGCATTGTTTGCCGGAGCTTCACTTTTTCTTTCTGATGATTTTAAATAAGGTTTGCTTAGTTTCTCTCTTTGCGCCGATGTTGGTTTCAGTTAAGATGATGGTAAACTGCAAGAGGGTAAACTTAATATATACTTACAATTGACGTACTTGGTGGAGTGTTCCTTAATATAAGTTCAATCGTATGATAGTTTAGGAGAAACAAAAATGAGTGAGCAAACGAGGTGGGCGGAGGTGTTCGCATTTGATGGTGGCATTTCCTAAATCCTAATTAAGGAGACAAGTGCTGGCCTGGTTTTGGGAAAATTGAGGGACTGGGGATGCCTATAATTGTGCTTGAAGAATGTGCAAGGTATCTCGTCTGTCTAGAACTCCAGATTGGACTTGTTGGCATGGAATGTTGGATTAGGCATTGTTTCTGGTGTTGAGATAAATCTTCCAGGCTAATGATTGGCAAGATTTTATGGTAAAAGGAAGGTTATTGAGAAAAGCTTAGAGCCTTTCTGAACGATGGTTTCTTTTGTAGCCAAAAAGTGATCCTTTAATTAGACCTTTAATGCAGAGAATTTACAAGGTTGAAAAATTATAGTTGAGCAGCATGTGGTTCCTATGCCATTAGGTGTTGGTCATGGATTAGTTGGTTTTCGTTTATTCATGGGGTTGTGTTATTCTTTTTTCTTCTTTTCGTCCCCCTTTCTTTTGGTGGGGGCTGTGGGTTGCAAATGCATGATAAGTAACCTCAAATGTCCTAAAGTAGTCGAGGGGTTTACAAATTCTATTCAGTTGGTCATCCATCCTTGAGGTGTTCCAGTATTATCGTATGCAAAAATTAGTGATCATTAAAAGGAGGCTTAAGGCCGAACTCCACAGTCCAGAAATATGCTGCAAGGAGAGTCAGGAGGAAGTGCCCCTGGGTGTTCTCAACTTAACCCACTTGGGAATGCATTGCGATTATTTTAAAATTTCATTCTTCCAGTTTTCCTCCAATTGATTGACAGACCAATTATTTGTTCCTCCTTGAACATCCCTGCTTTACTCCCTGTCTTGTTGTTTTGTTTCAGTTTATGGTTGAGCCAACTCAATGGATGTTTCTTACAATGTAATGGTTTTTGGGTGAGAAAACTCATAAAGACTGTCTGATTCCTTCTTGATGGCGTTTTGACTAGGAATTTGGAGTAGTGTTCATACAAAAAGCTTCCTGGCCTTATTCCTTTAACTAAATTCATATGGTTAGATTTGCAGAGGGGAATGCTTGAAGGAAATACACATAATTTTGGATTCTTACAAAATTGTTTCTGGATATATGAAGGCATCAATCAATGAGGACTTAAAGAGTTGGAACATCTTGAACTATTAAGTAGCTGTTGATGAAAGAGATTTGAAAGTCTGATTAAGGTTGGGAAAACCCAAACCCTTTATGACCCAGTCTCTATTTAACTCCAACAACTACAGAGGAGCCTAACCAACATTGATGGAGCATAGGTGGAAAGACGATTTAGGTTCAAATGACTAGTAATTGGGGGATGTCATGGGTGTCAAATATCTAGAGGGCTCTGCAGCCAAAGCAACGTTTCTTGAAAGAATTGAGTACTGGTAGAAACCTCACATTTAGTTGGGGTGAAGTGATTTCTTTCACTCCCATATGTGACGGGCTGGAATGAGAAGAGTTTTGAACTGAAACCCACTTTTTCCTGAAGAATATTTGTTGGTGGGTAATATAGAAAAGTTTGTAAAATAAGAAACCAAAGAAATCTCTATTATAAGGAATCTCACATATTTTTTGAGTCTGCCTCAGAAGAGCGAGGGATGTACTTTACAATTATCAACTAGACAGGTAATTTGGTTTGCAACTGAGTCATTATCTTTGAGAAAAGCTTCAGGTGTCCCTTACTTGACTGTTGGCTGGCTCCTGCTATAGAAATGTGAGAATGTTCCAATATCCAGTACCTTAAGAATATCTCTTGGTAACTCTTACTGGAGATTGCTAGGGGCTCAGCCAAGTATTAGATAACTCCAATATGAGTAGTGGTGGCAGTTTCATGAATCATGAATATACTACAACAACAACAACAACAATAAGCCTTGTCGCAACTAAATGGGGTCGGCTACATGGATTCTTGCCCTCCAATCAGTTCTGTTCGAGGCCATGCTAGATACAAGGCCTAAGCTATACATATCCTTTCTCACCACTTCTCCTAAGGTTATCTTAGGTCTACCCCTAGCTCTTCTAGTTCTTTTAATATAGATTATATCACATCTCCATACAGGGGCATTTATAGGTCTTCGTTGAATGTGGCCGTGCCACCTCAAACGACTTTCTCGAAGCTTATCACTTATGGGAGCAACTCCCAGACCAACTCTAATATGATCATTTCTTATCTTATCCATCCTAGTTTTGCCACTCATCCATCTTAGCATCCTCATTTCTACTACATTGAGTTTATCTATATGATTCTTTTTAACAGCCCAACACTCTGCACCGTACATCATAGCTAGTTGAACAACAGTCCTATAAAATTTTCCTTTAAGCTTTAATGGAATACGCCGATCACATAAGACCCCGGACGCACCTCTCCACTTCATCCACCCTATTTGAATTCTTTGGAAAACCTCATCCTCTAAATCACCTCTTTTACTTATGATTGAACCTAGGTAGCTAAAACAATCACTCTGAGGAAACTCTTTATCGTCAAGTATCACCCCCTCATCATTTGTCCAATCATGACTAAAGTTACAAACTAGATATTCTGTCTTCGATCTACTAAGACAGAATATCTGTAGCAATGATGCAAGTCTGGAACCAAAGTGGCCAATTTTGCTTTGAAATTAACTTAGAGTTGATAGACATGGGTGTTGGGCCTTTGTTCAGCAAGTTTATGTGGTCATGGGCCTATTCTATGGGTCCATAAGTTTAGTGTGCACACCAAGTACGAAAATAGGTTTTTATTTTGTTTAAATTAGGTCATGTCTTACAAGAGCAATGTGCCTTAATTAAATAGACCTTATCAGGCCTGATGCACCTTCATTTAATAATCCTTATCAAGGGCCTAATACACAAGTAAACAGTCCTCAATACGTTAGTAGGTTATGATAAAACTTCTATTTAAAATTTAAGTTAGTTTCTCGTTTGAGTACTGCTAGGAAAGTCAGTTCAAGATATAGAAAGTGTGTTGCTGAGATCAAGGTGTTAGTAGGGCTTCTCATAAGTGGTAAGGGACCTCCTTGTGATTGAGTTATGCAACTTGGGGTTTTCTATTTGAAGGATTCTCCTTTGACAATGCTTGCAACCTGCCTTCACCACTTCATCACCATCTTAGCCACTGCTAGACTTGTGTTACAGGTATGTACAAGTCGGCAACTTATTGCATTCCCTTTCCATACTTCAAATTCTGTTTTTGCAAACCCTACCCCATTCAACTCTTCTTCGTCTCCATGAACCTAGAATCCATAACTCTCAATTCCCCCATCAGAGTTTTGCCCCATTTTCCTTAGCACTGAACTCACTTGCAATCCCTTTTCCCCTATCAGCAACAACAACAACAACAACAACAACAATACGCCTTGTCCTAACTAAATGGGGTCGGCTACATGGATTCTTGTCTTCCAATCAGTTTTGTTTGAGGCCATGCTAGATACAAGGCCTAAGCTATGCATATCCTTTCTCACCACTTCTCTTAAGGTTATCTTAGGTCTACCCTTGGCTCTTCTAGTTCCTTCGATTTGGATTATTTCACTTTTTCATAGAGGGGCATTTATAGGTCTCCGTTGAACATGGCCGTACCACCTCAAATGGCTTTCTCGAAGCTTATCACTAATGGAAGCAACTCCAATTTGATCATTCCTTATCTTATGCTTCCTAGTTTTGTCACTCATCCATCTTAGCATCCTCATTTTTGCTACATTGAGTTTATATATATGATTCCTTTTAACAGCCCAACACTCTGCACCGTACATCATAGCTGGTTGAACGACGGACCTATAGATTTTTTCTTTCAGCTTTAATGGAATACGTCGATCACACAAGACCCCGGACACACCTCTCCACTTCATTCACCCTATTTTAAATCTTTGGGAAACATCTTTTCCCCTATCTTAAACCCTAATTCTTGTTGCTGCCCTAATTCCGAGACCTTACTCCTAAATACCTAATTCGGAAACTGTAAACCCTAACCTTGGATTCTAAGCCTAATTCCCCAACTACCAAACCTCCATATTTGATCTTTAAACCTTGACACCTAAGTCTATAACCCTAAAACCAGGCCCTTTACAGCCTACCCAAAAGAACTCTAAAAACTGTAACAAACCCTAATCTGTGGGCCTTATGGCCTAACCCTAACTACAACAATCAAAGGGGAAACAGTTCAGAATTTGGGTATCTAAAAATCGAGAAAGAGGGTCCTTAGTATGGTACTTGAGACCTGAATTTTAATTCTTTTCAACTTTAATAGAGACCTGAACCTGTTCTAGCAGACAACCCTTGAAACCCTGAATGTTCCTACTGCTATTCATCTAAAGATCTTGGAATAACTGGTCCTGATTCACTTAGGGCTACACCAGGCAATTTATTAATAAAATTAATCTTAAAGGCCCATGGTATTCAAATACTGAGATGGATACGAAGTTGAATAGTGATTAAAGATCAGTAGCTGGAATGAAACAAACTATTGGGATAGAGAACAAGGGAAGAAGAAGGGTTCTTATTGTCAACTAAATTATATAACTGGTTTAAGTATATTGTGCTGGTCTATTTTGGGTTTTCCTTTTTTGGGCCTATCATTCTTGTGGATCCTTTAATCTGCATCACTTGTACATGTTGAGATTTTCTGTTCGAAAACTCCTGCATGCCAATAAATTAGCAAAAGACGAGTTGAGATATCTTTCTCTCTCAATTGAGATGTAGCCAAAACAGGGATTTTTTCAAGGTGGCTCAGTTTCTTCTTTCAGCTGCTGAAGATCTCCAAAAATGATCGCCCATTCCCGCATTAGTTTGTGCTGAAGGCTATTGTCTGGGTTGTCTAATGTGGAACACTATGGTCTGGGTTGTCTTTCTCCCCGACCAAGCTTCAGTTACAACATGTTCACAATGTTTCATTTCTTTTTAGTTGTCTGGGTCAAAATCCACAATAAAAAGTGAACCTGATCTCGGCTTGGTGAGCAATCAAATTATATATTGTATACATCAGTAAATGCTAATGTTCCTAGTTTATTAGGTGCATATGCTTATTGTGTAATGAATATATTGTTGTATTTTTGCCCCCAGATTTTTATAGAGAAACCTATTAAACACTTGGCATGTCATTTATGCGCATATTATGTGCCAGAATTTTGTAAAAGCACTTACTATTTCTGTAGCAGTACTATTCCTGTTCTTGAATGTACGATGGTTCTCTAACTTTGTGCATAATTCTCTGGCAGATGCTAACTGGTTGGCTAGTTCATGTTCAGTTTCAGTTATATTTGACTAGATTATGTTTTATGTTTGTTCATATTTTCTTTTTTAGTTTTTTGCAAGGCGCCCACTTTGATCAAGTTGAAAAATTGCAAGTTTCCCACCCTTAACTTTTCTGTTAGTTTGAAACTAAAATGACCATTTTGCCCATAATGTGTTGCTAAATATAAATTTTGTCTTTTATATTTAAGGATTTTAACTTTCTAAATTTACAGAAGGGGCCCCTGCCCTAGTCGATTTCAAAGGTTGGAATTTCTGAAGATGAGATGTGTTCGCTACTTTCTGAAACTGGAAACCTCAGATTCTGGAATGAAAGCATAGATTTGAATATCCAAGAATGACATCTTAGATCTAAATTTAAAAAATGAAAGCTCAGATAAAGAAACCTAAAATCTTGAACTTCAGAATGGGTTGCAGAGAAACAAGGGAAAAAAATTCATTTTTTATTTTGTTGGAATTATATGATTATATATGATTCTCGAAGAATGATATATTGTATCTAAATTTCAATTAGGAAAGCTCAGATCTGAAAAATTGAGAAAAGAAACCTTAGATCTTGAACTTTAGAATGGCTTGCAGAAAACCAGCGGGAAAAGAACCAGAAAAGGAAATTTCGTGTAGATTCTTTCATTCTCGAAGAATGACATCTTAGATCTAAATTTCAGAATGCTCATATCTGTTGAAAAAATGGAAACAAGATCACAGTATTTGAGCTGGAACTTCTAGGCGCGTTACAACGTCGCTTTCCTTAAGACGTAATTCGCCCTCACACCAAGGTGCTATGAGGTATTGCGAACCGTCTCCCAGGATACAAAGAAGCCCAACTTCGAGTTGAATCTCTTGAGTTTTGCTGAGCACTTGCAAAACTTAAGAACAGAGAAGACTTCGGGTTTTTCTCACTATTCTGCTGTTGTGAAGCTAGACCTAAATATATAGGCATTGAGCGACCAGGCGCCCGCGGGCGGCGCGGCGGCCCGCCGGCGGCCCGGACTTTTGGATCTACCCCGCCCTGTCGCGTGATCAAATAGGCATTGAGGTGCCTCTACTGAACAGTTCATGACTCTGTTCGTATGGGTGCACCTCTCTGTAGGGATACAAATGCCAACGTTCAGATCTGAGCCGTTGGATCGTTCGGCCGCACGATCTAACGGTCCAGATTGAACCATCAAGATGACATTTATGGATCTACTTCCATCGCCCTAGATCTGCCGTTGATCAAAATAGACGGTTCAGATCTGATCTCGCTCGAAGCGTGCAAAGTGCTAAGTGCGTGCGCCAAAAACAGCCCACTGCCCACGCCGCGCGTGCGCGCTCGGACGGTACACCGTCCTCGCTCGTACACTGCACACGCATTGGCATGTCTTTTGATATTAAATCAAATTTAATAGGCAGTACCTATTAATTAACTTGGATTCCGACATCTCGGTTTCCAATGTGGGACTATATAATACACTTTCCTAAAATAAACAAAGGAAAGTTTCCGCACTTATAAATCCAATTTTAAATGAAACGTTTATTATTTTATTATATTAAAAATAATACAACAATATCTAAAATAATTAAGGAAAAAACCTAGATCTTGGACTTCAGAACGAGTTGCAAAGAAACAAGGGAAAAAACTAGAAAAAGGAATGCTTGTGATCACCAAGAAAACTTGTTTTCTTTGTCTTGAGCTTCTTCTTCTGGAACCAGGTATGCCCTAACAGAAAACCCCGCATTTATGAGGTTCTAATTTTTTATCGTTGTTTACCAAATGCTTGCTTTCTGTATCTGCAATTCTTTTTAGGGTTTGAATCTTTTCATTGACATGATTCAAAGGCACTTTGGCATTTAGGGTTTCAATCTGTACTCTACTCTTCTTCTCTCTAATACAACGTGGCAACTAAACCGAATCAAACCCTAAATCACCTGAAGCCTTTCTTCTAAGATCTTTGATCAGAAGCTCTGGAATGTTAGAGCCTCACAACTCCTCTCTCGTCTTCATCGACGATGACAGTGGCGATAACCGTCACCATCGCCACCACTAGAACAGAAATATCAGCAGCAACGGGATGTTGCAGATCACCGTAGGAAGAAGATGGGAGGGAAATAGAAGGGTATAGAGTCATTTGACCACTAAATTTAACAGTCAATTCTGAATTGACTGTTAAGGGTTGGTAACTTGCAATTTTTCAACTTGATCAAAGTGAGCAGTCAGGAATAATAGGCCCACTTAAGTAGGCACCCTGCAAAAACTTTCCTTTTCTATTTCCTCATTTGTCTTTCATCAATTGTTATGGTGCTTATTCTTTCCATCTATGCAGTTCCACATGGATCCAGAATCACATAATATTTCCCAGGAGCCAGTGCTTACAGAGGTGGGACGTTGTGCTCTTTGCAATAAAATCTTTTCTCCAGATAACGAAGTTAATGAGGGCTTTGGAACAGATAGCCTGTGTGGGGACTGTAAGCATATGTTGCTTGAAGATCCTGACACAAACATACTAGGTCCTTATTATAGAAGTTCTGAAGGGGGAAGACTTGGGTACAGCAGGAGTTCTGAGTCGACTGAGGATCTGTTTTCACAACAGTTTTCTCATCTGATTAGTTTGGTCAGGCAAAATCAGCACTCTGTTCCCATTTCTTCCTCAGAACATGAGAGTCAACTGGATAATGGTGATATTGTCTCAAGAGTGGTGCAGCGTATCAGCTCACGAACAACTCCAAGTGGGTCCAGGAGATGGAGGAGAGTGTTGTCTGACAACGAAAGTGAAATTTTTGATAATTTAGATTCTGTTTTTGGGGAGAGTGAGTCCAATGTAAGCTTTAGTGGATATGGAGCTTTCCATTCTGAGAGTGACGCAATTTCTTTCAGTGCTTATGGTGGGGAATCTGATGCCTCTGTGGATGGTCATGGTTTACTCGATAGAGAGATGATGTTCATCGAACCGGATGATGGAAGTGATATTGATAGCGATACTGATATAGACCCAATGCATGCTGGAGCAAGTCAGTGGAATTTAGATGAGCCAGAAGATGGTGAGTGGGAAGAAGCTGATACTGAGGAGAGCATGGTTGTGCGTACAGAAGGGTGGATCCAAGAGGCTCACATCAGGAGTCCAAGTGAAAATAATGGCCCCCTAAACTGGGTTAGAGGGATCCATTCACCTGAAAGTGGGGCGTTGATCCGTTGGAGTATCCGACAAAGTAGGCATACATACATCCCCGATGTCTTCACAAACGTGGAGGATTCAGAGGTACGACCCTACTACATAGGGAATCCAGGTGACTACCTTGATACCAGAGGCTTTGAAGAACTTCTTGAGCAACTTGCAGAGAATGACAGCTTTAGACGAGGGGCACCTCCAGCATCCACCAACTTTGTGAAATGTCTACCTCTTGTGGTTATAAATAAAGAACATGAGAAGAATGGGAGTTTGGTCTGTGCAGTGTGCAAGGATTCCATACCAATTGGTACTAGAGCAAACCAGCTCCCCTGCATGCACCTGTACCATCCTTCCTGCATCATGCCATGGTTGAGTGCTAGGAATTCATGCCCTGTTTGTCGTTATGAACTCCCAACTGATGACAAGGAATATGAGGATGGGAAGCACAACAGTGGTAGTAGAGTAGGAATTCATGAGATCCAGCCACAGGACCAAGGCAGTGAAAGTTCCTCAGGTATTTCCAGTGATTCTGAGACAGATGAATCAGTTGACTTCAGTAATGTGAGAACAGAGAGAGGAGAATTGGTCAACGGGGAATATGTTGCTGATACCTCCTCCTCCCGGAGACAGGCCGGCAGAGGAGGGTGGTTTTTCTTTGCAGCAGCTCCAATTGTCAGCCTCGTTGGTATTGTTCTTGTTCTGTGGTTCCAGAATCCTCTCGTGGAGAGAAGAGGCACAAGGGGACGTTGTGCCTTACCTGAGCAGGTTCAGCAGCATGTCAGTATGACACCTACACCTGGGCATAGAGGCAACAGGAGCAGGAGATGGTGGCCATTCTTCTAACAAGTTTCGTGAGTAAAGGTTTTTTTTGGTCCCAGGGATCACTGATCACTGGTTGCTAAATAATCTTTTTTTTTTTTTTAATGCCAGTCGGAGTAGGTCATTTGATTAGAGCATTGGTTACGTTCACAATGCGGATTTCGGCTGGTTTGTCATGTATTAACATTTGTGTGGAAGCTTAATCTGTTTCGGTTCTAATTGACGTGGCTCCTCTTGAGTGCATATTTCCTTTGATCAATGAATCTCTCTTTGTGAGTTGGAACAAGGCCCAAAGCATTCCTGATTATATATGTCGATGATGGTAACAAGAAAACCCAAAATGCTGTAATGGCTTAAAACTTGCCTCCGTGCATGAATGCGGTTAGCTTCTTTAGTCCTTAATTTGTACTTCTCTGGAATGGTTAAACTGAGCTTGGAATAGGCAAAAGTGAGGATTAACAGGTGAAAGATAATGGCCAAATAGGGTTTGGGACTCTGAAACAGCAGGTCATGAGATAGATCAATCTGAAGTCCACTCATGCATGACACTTCTCTGGTGCTTACATGGGCATCCGAAGAAACCCTTGCTGCAGAGAAAGATCCATTTTTCAGTTCTAGATATGCTAGACTTGATTACCTTTGGAAGCCTAGAGTACATTGGGGGGACTGGGAGTGGAAATCGATCTCTAGCACCTCTTATTTTTATTTTGGAAAATTATCTTTACGCCTCTATTGTGTGGTCCAAAAGCATCAAGAGAGCGTGACGGTGTTCTTCCCTGATGGAAGGGGATCCAGACTTGAGAAGAATCCTCAAAGCTAATCTATCTTAACAAATAATTGCATCTTAGATGCTAGTATCAAATCTAAAAGCGAGACCTGAACATGAAATTTTATTTCAAAGAACATGGCAGTTTTTGACACCTTAAATCGCTTATTCACCGAGGGAGCTCATCATATTACCAAGTCTGAAAATTCACTCTATCCCCTCTTCTTCTCTCAACCCATGATTAATACTTCTAGTGTCCATCATTTCATCAAAAGTAGTAGCTGACTCCTTATCTCTGTGCAGGGCCTTTGCTTCTTCTCCAGGCAAAGATTTCTATATGGAATACAGACGTCCTCTCAACCCATGATTAATACAATTGTTAAGAGTGTTCCTCTCCTCTAGGATCTCTTTCCCTATTGGAATACAGAGCCAGAAACAAAATAGCATCTCTTACTTCCCTGTAACTTTTCAAAGAGAATACCGGCAGCAGGTAATTGGGTTATCAGAATTAAATCTGAAATGTTAATCAACTTCATTAGTAATTCAAATTTGGCCAAAAGCCAAGACCTCTTTTCTTAGGATCAGTTTTGCCATTTTCAGTTCAAAATCGGTACATCTTCGAATTCGTAATCATTCCTAAGCAACACATCTCCAACCTGTTGGATTGCTTGCTGCATTTGTAAATGGTAAGATTTCTAGAGACCTTTTTTCCTATTTGTTGATACACATTGGTGTCAGATGCTTGCCTTGGTGAAGGAAGATACATCCTCTAGGCACTGGCAATAGCCAGCTCTTAGCTTTCTACATGATCATCGTATATACACTTCCCTAAGTTCAGGTTATGGTTAAGCACCCCAAATCCAGAGGTTCCTGAAAAGTTGCAGCAGGCAAGACGCATAAAACTCAATTTTATGATCATATAGACTAGTTTTCAAAACCATCTAATTGATCATTTGGCCGCAGAGATTTTTGGAATCACTTACATTGTCCAGGAGAAAAGCATAATTTAAAACTTTGCTTACATGGTAAGAACTGCATCGAACAATGTCTATTCTGATTTCCCCTTTTTCCTGCTCCAATAAATGGTGATTTTATTTGCAGGTTCTGATTGCAGAGGATTTTATTAAGGTGCAACGATTGTCTTCGGATGAAGAGAGGGACATTTATACAAATTTCTTCATATATTTAAAAGATAAAAAATTTACAAGAGCATAAAAAATTTCAATTAAGAAAAATAAAACACTCTGAGATCGAAAAAGCTAACTGAAATTCTTAAGTCAACATAATACAAGAAACTAATAAAAAGACTTCACGCTCTAGTTTGACAGTGGAATCAATTGTCTGACTTGTTATTTTGCTGGTTCCAAAGTTGTGCATATCTTCCGTCCATTAGTAACAGACTATCATGCGATCCTTGCTCAACCACCTTCCCATTCTCCAGAACAACAATCTGAATTAACCAAAAAAAAGAACAAACTGAAAATGCAATTCAAAAAGTGAACAATAATAGACTAAACCATGCACCTACACCCTGGCTACACATTTGGAAGTGAGGTTCTAATGACAAGCACAAGCACTGAAGATGGAGAAACTAAAGAATATTTCCACAAAATAAATTACCCCATCACATTGCATTGCAGTTGTGAGCCGATGAGCAATAAAGATTGATGTCCGGTTCATTGACAGAGACTTCAATGCACTTAAAATCTCTGCTTCTGTTGTACTGTCTAGAGCACTTGTAGCTTCATCACACAGCCTGAAAAACCAATGAATGGGAAAAGAACCACGATACATTCAATATACTAAAATGTTTGTCGTCAAAAAATGAGGGGGAGCAGAGTACTCACTACTGTCAGTTTGAAGCTATACATCAGTCAAAAAATGAGGAACATAAGGCACGAAGAGGCTAAAAGCATATACATCACGGAGATCTCCAGATGATCCCATTTCAAGAGCTATGAACTTGCTCTCTACCCATGCCATTGAATTCATCCATCATCGAGCACCAACCAATCAGTAGACACAGAACTCACAACGAATTATTTTGGAAGTAGCAAGATGAAGTTGGATGTACAACCTAGCAAGATTTGCTCCCTTCAATGCTAAAGCCAATTCACTCGGTGGCATTACTGAAAACCACCTTCTGTAATACATCTCAGCAAGCCGAGATCAGCTTTGACCTTAGGCAAGACCTTACCTTCACATTTTTAATGCCAATTCTGGCTCCCCCCCACCCTCTCACCCTCACCTCTCTTGATTCTTATTTTTCCCCCTTTTTTTTCTTGTTATTACTGTTCATTGGTTTAGCTGCATTAACACTTCCGAGTAACCAGTAACCAAGGCATCTTCAGATGCCTCGTGACCAGCAAGGCCTCAACAACAATATAACAAAATCAAGGTTTACTTTTGAAGGACCTTTTATCCAATGCAGTTTAAGAAGATTTAGTAGTACTGTTAGCAAGAACTTGGTGGGGACCCCATTAAGCCAGCTTGGATAGGTTGGAGGTCTAGAACTGCAAAGCATATCTCAGTAAGCACTGATATTTAGTTTCTAAATCCATGTATCAAGTAACATAGTGGTTAAAATAGATAATGAGTGGAAAGGAAGTTTCTTTCTATTTTGCAGGTAATAGCGATTGATCCTCAAAAAGAACCATCCTAGAATTACTTCACACCCAAGGAGTAAAGAAAGCTTCTTTTCTTGCAAAAGTTTCATCCAACGTCATAAAATTAAGGTGATGGGGGCACACTAGCCGACAATTCGGCTTTTTGATCTATAAAATGTCTTCTCTTCGGTCGCTGATGCTGACACTAGTTTGGTACTGTCATGAGCCCTTGCAATAAGCAAGAGACAACCCAAGGTGCCGAATCCTTAATTTGGTACTAGTGGAGCCTTTCCCACAGGCCATAGGTGGTGAAGACTTTGGTCGTATCCACTTCTTCCCTTCTTCCACTTCGTCTTCTTTCCTATTTTCTTTTTCATTATTTTTTCCAACAGAAATTTCTAGCTCTTTTTTATTTTTATTTTTATTTTTATATACAAATTACCAGTTCTGAATGTCTACTTTATGTTGTGTCCTTGCATGTTTTTCCCAATCTAGCAACCATCATTTGATATTTCAAGTGCATGGTCACCCCACTAGAGACCCCAATTATATTTGTTCCATCCCCATCAGATATGGGACTCGTTAGTTCTAACTTCCAACTCAATCTAGTCACTTTCCTTTTTTTCAGTTTCCAGTACACATAAACTCTGTTTTCTCATAGGTTTGCCAGTATGTGTCTTACTTCAGCTCAGCTCGTCTTATCAGTTGGTATAATATTTATATTCCCCTTATTAGGATCATACTACTTGAAACCAGGATTTAAAGTATCCGCCGACTCATCTTGCCTTGGCCAATACATCTCGGTATCGCAAGCATGTGAGACCGTATAGACCAAGATGTCTAATTTTTTTTTTCTCTCTCTCATTTCTCTGTGTTGCATCAATGTGGCTGATACAGTGGGATGGAATACAAGAACCCAATAGCCTTGATACAGTGTGATACAACCATTTTTTACTAAAAGAATAATACTTCGACACTATTATTAGGGTTTTCTATCATATCGCTACTGTCTCGGCCTTTAGCAAGACATGCACAGATAATATGATACAAGATATATTGTATTGATACAAATTAAAAAATCTTTAATTTTTCCCCAATAAATGTTGATTGCATCAAACCATACTGAACCAGTACAGCTCCATATGATTGACACAATTGATACATATTGAGTATCGAGCAAGGAAAATATTTCAGGAATTTTGAAAAAGAAACGAGATTTAAAATTTTTTCCTAAAAGTATATGTTTCAACCGAAACGTACCAAAATTTCTGTCGAAACGTATTACTTTTTGGGTACCGACACGTTTCGGCTGAAACGTTGCTTTTACAGGTTATAAAATCAATTGTTTTGACCAGAAACTTCAGAATTTCGAAGTTTCGCTAGTTTCGGTCATTCCACCAGACGAGATTTCGAGCTATTTCAATTTTTTTTCAATTTTCTTGCTTTCATTCCTCATTTCACCTAATTTCTGGAACTCCACTTCATTCAAACACTAGACTTAGTTCTCCATTGGCAGACTTTCTCAAATCTTGCAAGGTGAGTTTCCAACCTCCCCATTTTTTTATTTTTCTTTTGTTTGTGCCTTACATCTTCTTGGATTGCTTCTAAATTTAAGTATGTTTACTCTAGAGTGTTGATCTATGAATTTGTTGTGTCAAAATTAATTTTTGGTTCTTCCTACATTTTTTTATTTTTCTGTTATTAAAGTTATTTTGTAAATTATGTATGTTGCTAAAATTGTATATGTATAGTAGACATATGAGCTTCAAAATACTGTATGTAAGACACCATTTTGTTGTGATGGTGTTGAATCAATTTTTTTGTTGTTAATTATCTATTTTTATTATTTGAAGATATTTAAATAATTTTAAAAGTATTTATATATTAAAAAAAATTTGTTGTTTTAAACTTAAAAATAGGAGAGTATTAGTGGAAGCATATATGTCTCGTCGACATATTTGAGGAAGGGGAAGGGAAGACAACATGGATACGGCATAGAGGACATGCCATCATATATGTCTTACCGTCTAGCTGATGTGGAGAGCTTGGTGGGTTCTATGAGATCGATGAGCATAGATGATTCTAGAGACTCCACCTCAGAGGTTCCGGATGGCATAGGCCTGTAGAGTTCTCATATGATACTGTTGTTGAGAGTATTGGTTCTACTGGGTCGATTTATGGAGCTTATGGTTATGGACCTATAGTGTCCCTCCTTGCTATCAGACTCAGAGACAACCATTAGTGGAGCCTTATGGTCATGGAGCTTATGGTGTCCCTCCCACTGTCACCTATTGGAGTCAGCCACTGGAACCTTATTGTTAGTATGGAGCTTATGGTGTCCTGCCCCTGCCGATGACTACGGTGTTTCTTCATTTGTTGAGCAAATCTTCCACTCTATACCACAACCACCACCAGCCTTTCCATATGCAGTTGAGCTAGTTCCTTATCCAGAGATTCCAACTTCACACCATCAGGACATCTTAGGCATGTGGATGAGGCCACATACAGAGTTGCGGTTGCTGATTATGTCGGCAACTATATGAAGCAAACATCATGGGACATGTATTGTCATTTGTATGGGGTGCAGACGGAAGTGGGAGACATGGAATACAGGATACTTGTAATTGGTAACTCGCTTCTCATATATACTATACACTTGAATGTTACCTTTTCAATGGTTTTTTTGGTAAACTAGTAATTCGATAGTGTTTATTATGCTTGAAATAGGAAGTATTCAAGAATCCAAATCATTTTGAGTCCATATAAGGCCTAAAAATTGAAGTTCAAAACTTCAGGGAAGAAATCACAAATTTCTGACCAAAATTTCGTTCAAAACTCGAAATTTTGGCCTTTTCTTGGGCTAAAATTCAAGTTTTGACCGAAATTTTTTCTATGGTATTGAGTAACTTAAAACGCACAAAAATCTGTGTTTCTTCCTCCTCAGTTCAACGAAGGCAGTAAACCCAACAAAAAGGAAGTGGAAACTGCCGATTGTCTGGTCTCTTCTTCCCTAAGTTTTTTTCTTCCCAAAATCAATTAAAGCTTCCATCCTACACTTGATTTAGGTCTTACTGCTCGAGAATCTTCAAGAGTTGGTAGATCAAACAAGAAGATTCAAGTATACAGGAATGTTATGAACTGCACAAAATGATGTCTTGTAGAGTTAACCAGGGTAATGGCAAAGCACCTCAAAGACTTTATTATTAGGAGAGGCAAAAAAGAAAAGAAAAGAAAAGCAAGCCACTTAAGTATAAAAGGATAAGGATGCTTTGGTAAAAATTTGATAGAAGATCATAAAGATTATGACAGATATAAAACCAAAGGAGAGACTAGAATTGACATGTGCAATGAGACAATCAAGGAGTGAAGCCGAGAAAGAGAATGGAGAGAGAAGCACCAGAGAAGAACTCAATCTATTAGACCACAATGGCAAGGCCCAAAGAAATTGGTGTTAGTTCCTCTTGTTGTCATAGGTAAAGGTAAAAAGGTAGTTGGCTGTGGTAAACCAACCAATGTCAAGAGCATATTTGATAAGGTTCAATAAGAGTAGGGAAAGAAGGGAGCAAATATCAAGGACATGGATCCTACTAAAAAAGATAGATGAGAGGCAAGATTGAAATCAGCTTTCAACCCAAAGCACTGAACAAGAAGATTAGTGGAGCAATCTCTAGATGGTTTCATAATTCGAAGATTCCACCTCACAAGGCCAAAGAACCAACTTCAAGGCAATTGTGGAGATTCAGCAGAAATGTAAAATCACCCAAGCCCTAACGAGATTATATGGTTAAAAGAAGTGACCTTTTTATGTGGTGACTATCATGTGTGACAGTTGGAGTGGATGGACAAGGCAGTCATCATTGATTCCTTATACAATGTGATGGTCAGACAATGTTCCACAAGTTTGTGGATGCATTTAATGATATCAAGGACGCATGTTACTGGGTTAAGTTGATTGATGGAGTTGTGGAGGAAGTGGGGGAAGAAAATGTCGTCCAAACAGTGACTGATAATGCTGCCAACATTAAAGAAAATGTCAACTGCTAATGTTGAAGAGGTGCTAATCATTTTCGAACATTGTGTGCAGTTGTACTGATTTGATGTTAAAGGGAATTGGAAAGTTGCCTACAGTCCATTTGGTGGTTTCTAATGCAAGGAAGATCATGAATATTATTTATAATCACAACTATAAGTTGGTAATGATGAGAAGGTATACAAGAGGGGATTTGGTGGCCTGCAATAGGAGGTTTACAACATTTTACATTGCAGCTGATGGCTCTTTGGAGGATTTTCTTTCTTAAGATGTTTACCTTGCAAGAATGGTTGGATGACAATTATGCAAGGTCAGTATTTGGATAGACGTTCAGGTTTTTGTTTGGGAACCAAGGTTTTGGGAAATAATGAGCTACATCCATGGTCTTAAGCAACAACTATTTTCTCTTCTAAGAGAATTTGATGGGGACAAAAGGTAAACCATGAGTAAGATGATGGGTGCAACGAAAACTGGATATAAGGAAGATACAAGAAGATCAACCAAAATCATGCAAGAAATATTTAAAGATTATTGCAAACAGATGGGCAAAAATACTAAAACAAGATGTGCAGAGGACAGGTAATCTTAAACTCATGTTTAAGTACTCCTATTCGGGTTTGCAATTTAACTTATTCATTTACTAGAAAACTGCTTACGTAGCATACTGTTTGGTAGTGTATGTTACTTAAGGTTTGGTTCAAAACTCAAATATTTAATATGAGAATTATCTTGGTGCAGAATATTGGTGGCTAAATCATAGGAGTACTAGTGCTCCAAATGATGTAGAACCTAGCAAAACCAAACCAGAATTATGTGAAGATATTTATGAGGGTCAAATTTCAGTGGGGAAATTAGGAATTTTTTTCTTGTTATTTTTATTCAGTCTTATTTGCTATTAAGTTATTTTTATTTTAGCGCTGACAGTCAGTTTTAATTCTCAGCAAAATAAGTTTGTAATTTAGCAATGACACATGTAGCTGAATCATAAAGCTCAATAGTTTCTTAAAATTAATTTTTGTTATAACAAACACCACGAAATAACGAATCGAAAAAAAAAAAAAAAAAACGAAAATGCACAGAGATTTAAGATAGTTCACACACCGATATGGTATCTATGTCCACAAGAGAAGAATAAGAGTTTTCCACTCTGTAGAAGAAGAACAGAAGAAGATCTCACAACCAATCGCCAAGAATGACGTTACAAGAACTCTCACCCAAAACCCTAATTGAAAATCCCTAATGTGGTAGGTGAACATAAGATACATACGTACATATATATATACATACATATCAGGTAAACCGGTCGTACCATACCTCGGGGGCTTCACCCCCGCAACTCGCCCCCCCCCCAACATTTGTCTGCAAACGGGTCATTTGGGTCGCCCACCAAAATATGTCGATGCGGGTCCATCTTCCAAATCGGGTACAAGAATTTGGGTAAAAACATAACAATTTCTATATTATGTGTAACTTGGACACCAAGTACTGCAGCTCTAACTAATGTAAGGCTGTACGCAGTCTCAGCCAATGAATTATCAATTGATGAAGCTTTACTCCGATTTATTCTCTTGTCCTTGCATGAGTGATAAGAGGTTAGGGCCTTGCTGCGAGAGCTAAAACACCAAAGGTATAGGGAGCTTTGCTGTCTACTGCTAATCCTAGAACGGAAGGAGGCTTTTCAGAAAGCTAAGTCCAGCTATCTTTTTTCTCTTCTTGTTTAAAGTCTAAACCAAGCCTGCATTGAAGCATTGTCACTGCAGCTGTTGTTTGAAAAAGACCTTCATACTGGTATTAACCCCTTCGTCAAGCTGCAACTGGATTAAAATATTGCTGCCCTGTTTAAATAAGAACCTGATCGAATTTCAAGTCCTCTTTGGCCATACACCTTAGAATTTGAATTGCCTTCTGATTTTTCTGATTTGTGAGTTTATTTCAGGATAAGCTGACCTTATGTTCAGCTTTACATTAAAATGAAGGGAAATAAAAAGTAAAAAGAATAGGCAAAAAGTTGATAGGTGGAATGACAAGAAGGAAGAGATTTTTTTTCCTAGGATAGGATCTCCTACTGAAGCAACTCAGACCAACAGAAAGGAAAAATATTTGCTTGAACATGAGAAAAGAGAAAAGAAAGCTGCAAAAGGAGGGAAATTTTCCAATTGTGTGCGCGGGAGAGAGAGAGAGAGAGAGGAAAAACCAGAATCATGGAGGAAACAGAAGAGAGGAGCAAGACAAAGACAAAACTTCACAAACTAGATAGCTAAGACTATAAATTTCCCAAACTAAGACCCAAAAGCCAAAGCCCTACCTCAAACCTACATTAAAACCTTACCCGAATTCAAGGATCGAAATCTCGGTTTCAAGGCTGGTATGAGGTCAAAATTTCAACCCTCTCGGTCGAAACCTAAGAATTTTCCCAGGACAACTCGAAGCACAGTTTCATCCCTGCTATTTACTTCAGCGTAGAGAAATATGATAAGAAACAGCTCACAAAACAGCGTAAATAAGGTTCATAAAAAATAGTAGCAAAGGAAGGTCAAGGGACTAAATTAACCTGTCTGCTGAATCTTCTTGACTAAAAAGAAAGAACATATGGCACTATAGCAGACATTCCTGCAATTCTGCAGGTGACAGTCTTTGTGCCCTTGTCATGTAGTGGCCAGCAAGAATAGGGTAAGGAAAGAATACATGGAGGTAAGTTAGAGTCAAATAGAATAAAACAGATTCATGTTAAGTTTATTATATTGTAACTCTACAGAGTTTTTAAAAGACAAACCACAAAAACTGACTGTGCCTGAATTTGTAATAAAATCTTATTCATTTTCTGAAAATTTGACAAGAACGCTACATTTAGTTGGCAAGATCACAGCAAAAACATACAGCTCAAGAACATAGTACAAAGAGCAAGAAAAGAAATGGCAATCAAGGAAACACTTACAGAATAGCAGGGGCTTTCAAAAATGCACGAGCAAGTGCCACCCGTTGCTTTTCACCCCCACTTAACTGTAAGGAAAATTACTTCTATCAGTGCAGGATCAAAAGCAGCTTCTGAAAAGTACAGTGGCAAAAATAGGTTTCTTCATTTTCTAAAATCTCTACGTCTGTCTTTGAGAATTGGTAGCAACAAGAAGTAGATTGGCAATACCCGATAAGCATGACTTTGTCCTCCACATGTATTATAATAAATGGCTACATACATAGAGTATGCTAATCAAAACTGGAAGATATCAACATTTAGCAATTAGAAGAAACCAAAATTAGGAAGACATATATATAACACAATGAATTCTACCAAAAAAAAAAAAAGAAAAAGAAACACAATGAAGATGTTCAAGAAAGGCATGGATGTGCTAAAGGATACAACATGTAAATACAGTTCTGAAGCATAAATAATGTTAGTATGAAATATCAAATAGATCAATTCGATACAAAGATTTAAGTCATTTTACCTAAAACATCAATAAAAAAGAGGGGGGGGGGGCGTCTGAAACTTAACCTGTTTTGCCCAAATCCGATTTATTCTGTGTTTAAAACACTGTCAATCCCCAAAACTTGGTGAAACAGTGAATACTATGCTACATGATTACCAGCTCAGACTAAGAAATCAATTTTCCAAGACCAACGGTAGTTCTAGGATTCAAATCTACCTCAGGATATCAGTTTTGAAGGTCTAACGGAGTCATATCAATTGTATCTTTACCAGTATCATCCATATCGGTCCTGAATTTTCCCCTAATGATTAATACAGGGAAGATAGAAATCATCTCTTTAAAGTATCATATCAGTGATATCCACCAATAAGATACGTTTCAGCCAATATAATACAATATGCACCCATACTCGTAAACCTGAATGCAAGTGTCCTTTTTTTGACTGAAGGAAAATAGATAGGTAATGGACACATTTAGAGTTTTGAATTCTTGGACCGAACTACTGATAGCCTTACCAGCCTGTTTGATAAATAGGCATGGCCAAGTTGGGAAATGTAGATCTTGCCACCCTACCTCAACAGTCAACACAAACAAAAATGGCTGACCTAGTTCGGTTGAACCCTCCCTCCCTATTAACCTAGTTGAACCCTTGCCAATGTTGGATATATTTTTCCAATTCACTTCATCATAGAATAGGCTAAGCTTAGAGAAACACTCCTCACCAACTAATTTGAACCATTCATATAAACCCCATCAATCAGAAGAATAGTAACAAATCTAACCTTGAGTCCTCTTTCCCCCACCATGGTTGAATATTTTTCTGGGAAGTTCATGATTGTGTCATGGATGGCAGCATGTCGAGCAGCATCATACACCTGAATTTCCAAATATAAAAAAAAAATGTTCTTAGGCTACAGCTATGGAAGTAGGATATGATTAAATCAACAGAACAAGTCATCATTAACCTCCTCTTCTGTTGCTGAGAGGCGACCATAATGTATGTTGTGGAATATTGTATCATTGAAAAGTACCTGTACATGAATGAATTAATTACAGCACATCCAGAGAAGAAAAAGATAGAACTAGTAAATTGGACAAGAAGCATGCAAAGGTTCAATGAGCAAACTTACAGTGTCCTGAGGTACAACACCAATAGACTTCCGAAGACTCTCTAATGTTACATCCCTTATATCTTGACCATCTACTTTTATCTGTCCAATAGTTAATTATAAGTAATTATTTTAGAGATAATAATGATACTTCATTTCGCCCAGTGTCAAGAATAAAACAAATTTCCGTTATAAATCGAGCTCTAACAAACCAAATTTACTATGGAGAAGGAAATTATGCGCTCACAAGATCCAAAACCTTAAAAATTAACATTTGATAGAACACACTTGTCTCAAGCCCCATATGTTGCTTACATTTAATAGATGAAACAATAAATGTTCCTTTACATGTTTTAGGCAGAGTGCAAAACAGATACAACTAGACGATAAGGGATGAGGAAATTTTAAACTATCATGAAATTTAATATGAAACAAGCTAATACCATTTCAGGAAGTTTTTGGAGTGGGAAAAGAATTATGTATTCAAGGTGCAGAAAGGGAATTCACCAAAAAGAGATGAAAAATGATGACAAAAATTTCATAAGAAAAACAACTGAAATTGAAAAGTCTAAATTATGCACAAGAACTTATGCATTTTAGTTCTCAGTTTGCATCAACCTTATTAATCAGAAGATGGAATTAGACAAACTGAACATCACTACAAGATTTGAACCTTGGGACCATAATGCAATATGTAAAATGCACCATTACAACACCATTGAAGACAACGTTCTTTTTACATACGTCCACTAATTACTATAGTAGTGAAAGAGTAATAGATATACATGTTAGCTTCTTATATGTTTTGTAGACATTAATTGTGGCACACGTTACCTAAATGGTTCTCTAGATATAAATTAACACAACAAAACATTTGTACTAGAGTCTTTTTTTTTTTTTTGGGGGGGGGGTTGGGGGAGAAGAATATTAAATTAGTATCAGATAACCATAAAGGGAAAGAAATATATTGATTCTTACATTTCCAGCTTGGACATCAAAAAATCTGTAGAGCAATCTAAGTATGGTTGACTTACCTGCACATAGAAGTTATGATGAATACAAATGGGAGGAGAAAGAACGATGACACAAACATAGTTTTTACAAACAGAAAAAGTTTCATTTATTTAGGCATTGATAGAATGTCATTGCTTACTAGAAATCCAGAAGTGAAACTCCTACCCCACTAAAAGATGGGAAAATATATAACACAAACTTGTTTCTCTAAAGGGTAGTTGCTTCCAGTACGATAATTTTGAAGGAACAAACAAGAAGCTAGATAAAAAAGGATGTCATTCATTGAACTAGAATTGGTTGGATGTCTGGATAGGTACTTCAATCTGGTTGGCTTGATATGCTTTTCTGCAAAAAAAGATAAAATATCTAGCTGAGATTTGGATATTAAGCTGGGTGATGGCAAGAGCTGGAAGCCAAGAAAAGATAGAATTAGATCCCAAGAGAGAGAGAGAGAGATCTGAGATCTTTTTTTCCTTATACTGAATTTTTTCTTTTCTTGGCTTCCAAATATTAGCCTTATGGACCAAAGGGCTAAATAACAAGAGATTGTTAGGACAGAAGCACCATTATCCATTTCAAACTCTCTTCTTGAACGATGAACCCAAGAATTAGATTCTTCACTTCATTTTCTTCCACTTATCCCTTAATGTACATTCAGGTATGCACATATGAATTATATTATCCTATCACACCCTAACTTTTTTTCAATTGATGTTTACTAGAATATTCTACTATTTAATTAGATCAGAATTACAGAGTTATTCGAAGATTTCTATTCTAAAAGCACATCACGAGGAAGAAATTTTACAATTGAGCTGCAGAATTTTCAATATACAGCCATCAAGGTTTCCAAGTCAACAAAATTGCCGAAAAGAGGGATTTGGCATCTAAAATAACTACTGGCCTGCATTCTGAAATGTGTTGCCTTAAAAAGGTCAATAGAAAAATTCAGCCCTTATGGTTTTAAGCCACTATCTATTTACCATGTTAGAAATTAGGTCTGCAAAATTCTTCACTTGATTAAGATCCTATCTAGAAGTTTCTCATTTTCCATGCTACTAGTGCCAAGCATTTGCAGTACAACCTAGCTGTACCACAAACACACCATCAGAAAACCCTTCATAGGTGAGTAACTGTATCACAATACAACTAAGAAAATTCCTCTTCGATGTAACACACCCCCGTTCAGTCACTTTCCATATTCCAGAAATACCTCATACTGTGGCCCTAATTCAAATCTCCCCCCATCCTCGAGCCCTCTCGTTGGGCAAACCCCGCAGGTCCACCCCAACCCCCCCAGCCCGCCCTCTACCCTCCCCCCTCCCTTTTCTAATTCTGGGCCTGCTGACCTATCCCTTGAACCCTCAGCCCATCTCCCCTACTCCCCTCTTCCTACCCAGGGGCCAATGCCACCTCTCTCAGCCTAGCCCATGCAGCCTTGGCCCTCCTCCAATCCATAGCCCATCTCACACCCCCCCTCACTCATGGCCCACCTCTCCCCTCCCTCCATCCCCAGCCCTCCTCCTCCTCCGACCCTTGTCTGGCCCCCCCCCCCCCCCCAACCGATTCTCCCCCTTGGATGTTGATACCTGCATCTCTGACGTTGAGGAATCCTCCTCTTCTGAAACCCCCCCTCCAGAGTTGTAGGCGCAGTTCCCGGTCTACCAGAGGTTGTAACCGCTTCAACCAAGATTTCATCATGGAGCTCCATCCCCCCCAAGAATAAGAAGAAGAAAAAGAATTGAAAACAATATACCTCTGTCTTTGTGTTTGAATTTTTCTCTTGCTCTGTAATTTCATGTGATTGCTTTGCTTTGGGCCATTAAGCTCGGTTGGGCTTGCTGTTGCTTCTTGTACCCTCCCCCCCCCCCCCAAGTTTCTTTTCCTTTCTCCTTTTGGTTAATAATTTTTTTTTTCATTCATCCAAATAAATAAATAAACATTGCAATGCCTTGAAACAAAATACTTTTGAAAATTTCATGAACTTACCACTGCCACTTGTTCCAACAATAGCCACACTTTTTCCTGCTGGTACATCAAAAGAAACCCCATCAAGAATCGTCCGTTCAGTCAAGTATCTGAAAATTTGAAGACAGAAAAAACTATAAGATTTGACTAAGTAGTAAATGATACAATAGTTATCAAGGTGCCACCTTGATGTCTAGGCCCTTTTTTAAGATGGGCACCTGGTTGGTGCCACATAGTTTTTTAACCCCCCAACACCCTGGATCATCTAGTGCTTCAACCACTATCATACATCAGAAGACAACAACGGAAGAATGTAGAAAGCAGATATATTTTGAAAAAGAAAAAAGGTAGCCATGCCATTTGATGAGCCGAAAGGTAATTACCTAATTTAATTTATACAGCAATAGTAGAATGATTATTGACGCTAACCATGAGAATCAACTTCTCAGTAGTAGCATTTGTCGACAATGGATACTACATCATTTCTATGTATGGTTTTAATATTCTATGAATGAGAGAATTTATTTGGGCAAAGTTATTGATGCACAGGTATTTGCTTTACTCATACGCGGTCATGTAATTCTGTGAGGAAAGATTTGTGAGAGCATCACAAGGTTCTATTTCGAAACAGTTCCTCAGTGCTTGCTGGAAATTGGGCTAAGTTGATCAGATTAGACTTGCTGAAGCTATTACAATATGGATTGCTAGCACCTCATGAAACGAAAGACCTTCACCAGGTAGCAGCTGATTCCGTTATATTTTCTGACATCAATGGAATGACTATTTTGTGCAGGCTTTCCTTTTAGATTTCCTTTGAATATATATCAGATAGAGCATCCTTTGGTGAGTGACATGACCTACTGATGCCAATTCATACTAACAAGATAGAAACACAGACCTACTAGTAAGGCTTAATATAAGTTTACTTTCATTATTTTTTTTTTCACACACTTGTCAGTCGTATTTTCAATATTTCAATTTTTCTAAATATTTCAAACAAAATAAGTATATATAATTCAAATAAAGGGGCAACATCACCGACCAGCCTCAACAATTTTAACTACACTTCTGTTTCTAATTTTAAACTTTCCAGCATACAGAACATGTACATTCAGAGTCTCCATCTCCCATCAATCAATTAGTTCCTAGATAGATCAGCCATTTCATCAAGCATCTGCTTAACAAATCCCACTTGAACAGCAAGCTCCACCTGTCCCCCCCCCCCCCCATCCTCATGAAATTACACTTTATTTTTCCAACAGAGGACCAGCTCTTTCCAAATATCATGATTAAAGCTAAATCCTATCTTTCTCTAGACTCTTTGGCTCCACATCCAATACTGGATCTGCCACTTCAAAATCTGCATTTGATACAGAGTTGAATTTCTAGAAAAGAAAGTAGTGTATCCTAAAATAGTCTAATTATGTATGTCCATTATGAACTTCATTACAGGTGACCTGCATTTGATACAGAGTTGAACTTCTAGAATAGAAAATAGTGTATCCTAAAATAGTCTAATTACATATGTCCATTATGAACTTCATTACAGGTGACCTGCATTTGATACAGAGTTGAACTTCTAGAATAGAAAGTAGTGTATCCTAAAATAGTCTAATTACATGTGTCATTGTGAACTTCATTACAGGTGACCTCCAAACTTATCCAGCCACCACATCGGATATCAATTACAGGAAGGGAGATGCTAACTTCTATGACTAGAAGTTAGGATTAATTTAGCTGATTAATAAAAATGTTCAACTGGACCACACTCCATATGTGGTTTTCTGTTAGTGAGGCATTACCAGCAGAATTTCACAAGTCATAACCAGACAGGTTAGACAAGCATTGTGTTTAGCATTTAGGATGTTGATGTAACCAGGGCCCAAGCATTGAGTTTAGCATTTGAGATGTTGATGTAACCAGAGTCTGGGCCTCTATAATTGGGCCCAACAGACCAGACCCAGAAGGCCCAACCTAAAGCTGGAAACATACCCCAGGAGTATTTTGCTCATTTTCCCAGCCAGGTCTATTAGACTCCTCCCCCTTGATCCAAGGGTCATAAATCTATTTTTAATTTTCTGTTTGGGTTTGTTTTTCTCACGTTATTGAATGAGTCCTAGTTGGAATCTACTTGCAAGAAAATTCCTATTGATACTTTGTTATTTGCTATTGGTTCTAGTTGGCAATTAGTTATTAGTTTTAGAAGATTCTTTATTTTGTGGTCATTAAGTAGTTGAGTGACTTGAGTCCAATTGAGTTTCTAGTTCCAACTTCCAAGCCTATGTCTTTCCATGTAAAGTTATTTATAGTCCCACTCTCCTTGTAAAGAATCAGGTTGAAATTGAATAAAGAATAAGGCTTGGAGTGGTGGGAAAGGCCACACGACCTGGGTTGAGAGTTTTCTGCAATTTTAGCAATTGTGTTCATCTTCTTCAAGTGATTCAGCAACAGCCATCATTCTCCAATACCTGTAAGTACATCCCAGCCCCTTCCTTCCCCCATTCTAGCTTTCTTTCTTCTTCCTTAGGCCATGCAAGAACTCCCACCCCCTTCCCCTCCCATCGCAAGCCCCTACAGTCCCCTTCCCCTACCTGTGGCAGCCCTAGAAACTATCCCCCTCTTCCTAACCCTTGCAGCAGCAGCCTCACCCTCTCTTCCTTTTCCCTTTTCTTGATTCTTGTGGCAGATCCAAAAAACAGAAAAGAAAAGAGAAAGAAAGAAAAGAAAAGAAAAGAAAGAGAAGAAACGAAGAAAGAAGGGAAAAAAATTGAAAGGGAAGAAGGAAGGAGAAGGAAGGAGAAGAAGGAAAAAGAACGAGAAGAAAGGTTCAAGATTCATTCCCAACCCCTCCCAAACCTAACCGCACCTCCCCCCCCCCTTTGTGCCGCAAGACCTCTACCACCATTTCTTTGCCTAGAAAACAATCTAGCACCCTCTCCAGCTACATACCAAACCTCAAGTCATTCCCATTACCAATATTAACCCTAGCTCATCCCATTTCTTTTCCTACCAACCCTAGTTCATCCCATTCCTTACCCAAACCCTCCCATAACCAAAGATACATAATTCTTTAGTACATCTAGGATTTTGTTAACCTAAACTCACCCAAAGACTCCTTTCCAAACTATCCCATAAAAAATCCATAAATTTCAATCCTCTCAAAACATACCTGAACCAACCCATAAATAAAACCCAGGGAATTAGAAAACCAACTCCTGATTCCTTTAGATTCGTGATATTCTTTAGGATAATAGTAATATACCATGATTGAATCTTTAAAGACTCCCTGTATATCCTTCCATGGAGTGTGATATTCAGTTCATTATGTGACAAATGAGACATTTATATTTTGAAAAACTGTGATTGCATTTATTCCACAGACGGGCAAGAAATTATTTAATCCAATAACCACTCCCAAGTGGGAGTATTATCCAGTCAAGATTTTGACACGAGCTCCATACACGATATGTTAACAACCATGCTAGAGAAGTTGAGAAAATAGTTGTATCAAGGCGCCAAGCAAGGCCAAAGTTTCCAAGGCAACAGCTGTATTCAAAGAATATTTCCATGTTCCAGATACATCTCATTCATCTTCTAGGCCTGGTGCCTCGATAAATGGAGGAACAGGGATTTCAAACATCTTGACGCATATTTAGCACCATGACAACCATGGTGTGCAAGGACCCTTAAGTAGCATAATAGTCCAAAGTAAAGCAACATAAAACACATACACATGCATATACAACAACAACAATAAGCCATGTCCCAACTAAAAATGGGGTCAGCTACATGGATTCTTGCCTTCCAAAACACATACACATGCATATGAATGACAAAATCAGTGAAGAAGAAAGAGGCCAGTATTTACCCAAATTGAACATTCTCAAATTGAAGGTTCCCTCCATGAAACTCTAAAGGCTTTGCGTCAGGTGTATCTCCAATTTCAGGTTTCTCCTATAGAAATAGCCATAAAAAAGTTGTATGCCCAATCAATGCAAAGTTTCAAAAGCCAAATCAGCGCCACATGATCAAGGTAGCTCTCTCAGAAAAGTTACGATATTGAAAAGCATACTACAATTCCTCAATGACAGTTAAAAGGGTGCAGGAATAATAATCATAAGCAGTTCCCATGCATGACTTCTGATATCATGCTTCAGCCAGATTCCAAAGACTAGAAGAATATATGTTTCAAAGGAAGAACCAAAACCAAAAAGCTACTTGACCCCATAATTATAGATGACCAACTATTTAAAAGGGCAAACCCAGTGCTGGGGGCTTCTACAAGCACATCCAGGGGGCAAATTTTCTTATGCAGCCTTACCCTAGCAATTTTTTGCTAAGAGGCTGTTTGATGCCATGACCTCTATTTCTAGGTGCCAAATGGAGAAGGCATTTGTTTCCAGGTGGGCTCCCTTAATCCATAATTGCTCAACATAGGGATCCTGCTCAAAGCTAGCATCAAAGCCGTACAGCCAAAGCCTCAGGTTCTAGAGGATGTGCTATACAGGTTGGATCCACCCAACAGATCAAGTGGATTCCTAATCATATCTTCCTTTCTCTTTCTACACTTCTTCTCTGTCAGTTAAACAGGACAAACCTCTCTTGTGCATGCTTGTTAGGTTTCAACTTAATTGAGCAGTATAATAATTTACTCAATTCAACCATTGATTCTGTTCTTACCTGTAGAGCCTGCTAATGATTTCCAAAATTATTGCCTGGATTTTCAGTTTCCTAATTCTAGTTGGATTCTTTCACAACTCAAATCCTTCCACCAGATTTAAATTGCATCACTTTGTATCAAAACCTATGTTTGGACTGCGTAAGTTCAATGGTTTTCTTCTTATTGTTGACAAATTTCAGATAGAAGTATGAACATGTGAATCTGATTCTGCATCTCTTCAAAAAACATGTACCGGAGTTTGTCAAGCCAGGTGAATTTATGCTGATAAATCAAGATGACTCATTTAAGTAAAATAAGCCTTGGATTGGGTTATATGTGTTGGGTTGGTCCAATGTGTAATATTTGTAGAAGACCACTTAAATGGACTAAAATATGGATAAGAAGATGGGAACAAGGAATTTCTTTATTCAGAATCCTACTTTACTATTATTGTAGCGTTTTAGCTATGCAGGATGAGTTTTCTATGAGTCCAGCCTTGTTTATGATGTAGCCCCAATTGAATAGGTCCAGTAAATCAAGATTTTGTGAGAACCAACCTTTGAGAATACAAGAAAGGGGGTCCTTTGTGGTTCAGTTATGGTGTCGATAGGTTTAAACAAAGGATTCAAAAGATGTCCCTAGATGACCTGATACATGCAAAACTTGAAGGGTAAGGTATGTGGTGGCCAATGCAATCCGTAAATAATTTCGGCTCAATCCAAACTCTCAGGGAATTTGTCAATGGGATGGAGTGAATACTGTAGAGATAGGGAACTTGGGTCTACAGGTGCCAAAATGGACTAAAATTTGGAGGGGATCTAGCTAAGGAATGATCCTCCAAGTTTGTTGAGGTTCCAAAGGGTAAACTGGCCTAAATCCGACTTGACTTTAGGGTTTGAGGGAGTATGAAGACTCAAGGAAACTATTGAATCTTGAAATAGGCTGGGCCACTAAGGTCAAACAGGGATTGAACTGACATGTTTATGGGGGGAGGCTTGTTAGTAAAGCTACACAACGAAGCTCTGCAAATACCAAAAGGTGCACACACACAGAAAGGACAAGATTTGCATGGCTCACCTGAAGACTGTGTCCATGGGCTGAGCACCGAGATGGTTTTCACTATGAAGATGACGAGATGGAGTACAGCCCTACTTCATTCTCTACTCCCTTCTCAAATATATGAGAGACTATTTGATAAAAAGAACAAGTGAAAACCCTACTTCAGGAAAAAAGACCAAAAATCCCCTGCCCCAAAACATCCCAAAAAGAAAAGGACCTCCAGCAGATTTGAGTCCACAACTAGTCATTTTAAAGAGCACGAAATTCTGAATATGAACCACAGCCTACCCGGATGGTGGTGAATGCCCAAAAAATATGACCGAGGCACTTTTAGGCCATAAAATGGGACCCAGAACACTCTGGATGGTGAAATTTGTCTTCACTACAACAAGGCTATGGTTTAAATCTTGGACAAATCAAAGAGTTGAGACATTTCCATGGATTTGGAGGGAAACAAGGCTCAGATAGGGTTCTTGGCATAGAAAAGAAAAAAAGAAGAGGGGGTGAGGGAAGGTGGGGATGGAACTGTAATGTATTAAACATTCTGTGCTTCAATGGATAAATTATGGAGATGGCAGGTCGAACCCATAATCTAAAATAACATTTTTGGTCTTTTAACCACCAAGATTCTTAGCCACCTTTGATCCCATGGCTGGAGTTCAAATACCAATCTCAATACAAAATCTTGGACTTTGAGCACTAGACTGAGCTTCCATGAAGAAACAAAACTCAAAACAAAGCTGAATCACATAAAATTTCTTCTCCCCGTCCTTGTATTCTTTCCACACGGGAGCATAGACAAACTTTTCAAGCTACTCTAAGTCCAGGACTTGGGAGTCTCAATAACAAAAGTAATCTAATTCTCCTAATTGCAAAGACTAGTAAATTACTTTTAACTGTCAATAAAAGGCAGAATAAAGACCCAAAGGACTAACAAGCCCCTGACTTAAAGTTGGGCAGAATTATATATGTGCAACTGCATAACTGAAAACTAAAATAACCTTTTAATAAAAAATAATTTGAAAAAAAAAAAGAAGCAAGCTAAGTATGGGGAATGTTTCCCTGTGAGTACTAATGCCGGGCAGCAGCATCAATAGTCTATTTGGGCCTTTTCACTAAGATGCAGGTCTTTGGATCTGCATCGGTTTAAGTAGTTTATTTCCCTATTATGTTTTCAGAGTTTTAATAGCAGCATACCACCTCTAATACAAACTATTGGCCAAAGGAGTTTTAGGCTTTTTTAAATAGTTTTATTTAAAAAGACGTACGGGACAAGCCTAATCCACAAATTTTGATGAAATTAAGAAAGTCTTTAACTTCGTCTTGGTATGTGGATTGTGGATTCCATAGTTGCCAAGGTGTCTAAGCAAGTGACCAATGCATTCGAGGGGGCCTGGACACAAGTTGAAGAATGGGAAGAGGAAGGTAGAAGACGGGGTTAATTTGGTATTCAAAAAGGATTTGAGTTGGTTATTTTAAGAAATACAAACACATTAAACAGGAGTAAATGGGTCATTTTCCATACAAAACTAACAGCCCATTAATGGTGTCAGTTGTTTTGGACCTATTTGCAACTTATTACCCACTTGGAGGAGTGGCATGTACATTTTTTTAATTTTTTGGGGTGCATGTAATTTACCTTTCTTTTAACTTAAGATACCCCAAACATCCTTGTTGTAGATGTTTGCAAACCCAGGACACCTATTTTGTAGCCTTTTTTCCTCCCATCTACTTTCTTTTTGTTTTCTTCTTCTTTTTTTTTAGTTGGGGGGAGTCTTGTCAATTTATCTGTCATGCATGGTTTGTTCTTTTTCCCTGAAATACTGTTGCAAGCTGATCCTCGTGGAATCTGGTTTGGGATTAGCACCATACTAATAGGTTAAAAGGTTAAAACTACCCCTGAATACCATGGGAAAAAGGATGGTAGTTCTTGATCATTTCCATTTTTCATACAGTATATGAAAAACATTCATCACTTATTTAATTACATCTATTGTTAACGTTAATGTTATTTACCAAGAAAGAAACATGGTGGGATATCTCGCGAGATCTCGCGAGATATCTCGCTATTTTCACATAGCGAGACGAGATGAGAGGCGAGATCTGCGAGATGGGAGATCTCGCCACATCTCGCCGAGATCTCGCCATATCTCGCCGAGATCTCGCTAAGATCTCGCTGCAACCATCAAAATTTGCCAGAAACTTGATTTTTTGGCGGAATTTGTTGGGGATTCAACTTCTAAACATCTTTAAGACATCTACAACATCAAATTATCATCATTCAAGCCTATTTCAACTAGATCTACAACAAAGGTAAGATTTTCCCCCAAATTTGAATTTTTTTCAAATAGAATATTCTACAATGGGTGTGTGAGTTTAGTGTAAATATATGTTGATCCACAAGCTTTGATCTAACTTTCATGGAAACCAATTTAATATGACAGTTAAACCTATATGTGACATACTATAGTGATTAGTTGACTTGGGAGTCATATGTGGCCATAGTTCAGAATCAGTTGATGCAGAATGCTGAGTGATACTCTTGCTTGTCTTGTAATCTTATTACTCACATACTCTTGTGATTGTGATTGTGAACTTATAGATTATGATTTATGACTTACTAAAAGTCTAAAACTTCTTATGGTTGTAAAATTTTGAAGCCATTAAGTTCTTTGATAGTTTGATGTGTGATGTATTTAATACTTTATAGTTGATAACATGAATTACTTGATATCTCTACATTTCAGTTTTACACATAGGGTTGACTTAGAAGATGTAGTTAGGGTTATTTTCTCACAATTCTAAAGCCACCAATGTGTTCAAAAGGCCTTAAATAGACTAAATACCAAATTTCAGCCCAACCAGGGCCCTAAAACCCACCGAGATGGGTCACCGAGATTACGCCAAAATTTTGGTAGATCTCGACCGAGATCTCGCCATCTCGGTCGAGATCTCTCTATTTTGGAGTGGCGAGATCTCGCTCGAGAGTGAGATCTCCCACCATGGAAAGAAAAAGTTAAATGCCCCTTCAGAAAAACAAGTATCTCTACCTTAAATTAGTTCAACCAGGTACAGAGTTTGGAATACAGTCAAACAGAACTTGAGTTTGCTTTTATTCTATTGCAAAAGATTAATAGCCATTAACAGAAACAGAAACAAAGTATAATTAGAATCAGGAGAACAAACTCCTCTTTTGTCCTTGAAACCAATAGAAGTCAAAGAAGCCTCCGAAATTCTATCGGTTATTAGGAAAACCCAAATCCCCCCCCCCCCCCCATGATCCACTGTAAAACTGCATATGAGTTGAAACATCCATTACCTATTACTTTGTTTATCAGTATACGCCAAACAGGAGAAATGCGCATAAAGGAGGATCATGAAAGCTACCTCAAGTATCTGAAACATTGACTTCATATCTATGAGACTCTGTCTTGTTTCCCGATACACACTACCAAGAAAGTTCAGAGGAAGAGAGAGCTGGAAAAGAAGTCCATTTACCATAACCTACCAAAGAATTTTGAAGATCATTCTTATCAGAGAATAAGATTTGCTGGAGGATAATTGAGATGTAAAGTCAAACAAGAGGGACCAAGGAGTAAATAATTTACCAGATCACCAACTGTCATTTGGCCTTTCATAATTCCATGTGAACACAAAACCATTGCTGTCGACAGAGCTGTGCTAAAAATAGCATTCTGGCCAAAGTTTAGATATGCAAGACTACTTTGTGCCTTTAAGGCAGCATTTTCGTACCCTAAGAAATGAAGTCACCATAATCAGTCAAAAAATCTTATAACGTTAACAAGCAATGGCGATTGTGAAAAGGTAAATAACACTCTCTCAGAATCTGGGGGGCCCTGCTTGGCAAGAAGTTAGATGATAAACAAAATGGAAACTTTTCTCATCATTAACCAGCATTATGGTGTGCCTACCTTAGAAAATACTAAGGAAATTGAATTTTGCAGATAAATTTGAGACCTTGGCCCTGTGCTTGGTGAGGGCGGCAGAAACATCAACAGGGGAGGGCTTTCAACCTTTAATGGGGACTGGGGAGCGAAGCAGTTATTTTAGTACTTCCTCTACGTTTAGGTTAGGGACCACAAACCCTCCCCACAAAAGACAACAAAGAATCCAAAATATTACTGAAGTTTTTCTTCACCCACTACCTTCTCTATGTTGGGCATCTTCGCATCACTTTCCACCAACTCCAGTAACTCCACTTCAAGCAAGCATCACAATTAATTATTTTTTTTACTGTTTTCCGTTTCTTTTTAACATTAGCTTCAAAATTTTTCTTTTTCCATTTACTTGGTAACTTTTTTAAATTACTCATCAGTTCTACCAAACTGGCAGAAATGAGAAATAATGCCTTAAAAAATGAAACAGTTCAACTACTCACTCTTTAGGAAATCATCATATTTTTCATCTTCATAAGCTTCATTGTTGAAATACTTGACAGTCTGCAGATTCAGTTAAGCAAATGAAGAAGGAATCATTAGCTTTATCAAAGAAACCAAAATTCTATGAATTTCACTAAGAAAAAAAATGAACAAAAATGAAAAGGAGTAAAGAAAGGACTCATTTTGAACTGACCTCATAATTGATCAATGAGTCAATTGCCTTAGAACTTGCATCATTATCAGCTTTATTCATTGCTAGCCTAAACTTGGTGCGCCACTGAAAAGAACAAGGGAAAAATGTTAGGCCCATCGGTAAAAAACAGGTCTTAATGATATTTTCAGCCAACACTATTGTCAAAAGACAAGCCATTTACCAAACATAAAGGTGATTCACCAACAAGGTTGAATGTTTAAGGGTATTGAATGCTCACCTGGGTTATGGTCAGTGTGAATACAATGTACGCAGCAACTGAGAGGGAAGTAATCCACGCAAATGATGCTCCAAATTTGTACGCCAATATACCTGAAACCATAGAAATCTGAAGAAATGTGTGTTATAAAACTCAAAACCATTCTATGTGGAAAAGCAGTAAATAATGAATGAAAGGCTAATAAAATACAAAAGTTTATCTTGATGAATAAATGTTACAATAAGCTAATAGAATCTGACCTCTAAGATGGTGGGGACAACATTGAATACCATTGATAAAAGTATAAAGTTTATTGCCCGGCTGCCGCGATCAATGATTCGATTGAGTGCCCCTGTTTGCCGACTAGAAACACATCGACAATTTCAAATATGTGAGCTACTCAGCTACCATCTAAGTAAAGATTCAGTATTAGCATTTAGAACGATGACAGGAACAAAACTACAGAAATAATATATAGAGGAAGAATGAGACTAGAATTTGTTATAAACTGTAACACATTTTCAGAAAGAAACGCTCCAGCTTGCAGCCAAGCAAAGATTCAATTTTCATTGGTACCTTATTCAGCTGATAAAGTGACAGAATTAAGGGATGGGATCCCATATTGCTTATGTGCTAGGGAAGCAAATTCACCTATCAGTGACTGCTTTTTTTCTTTTTTCTTTTTTTTATTTTTTATTATTTTTTTTTTCAAATGATGAATAAATTACCACCCAACAACACCAAACCCCCAACACAAGATGCAAACTTCACCTGTACCACTATTCACATCATCAGACCATAATAAACCTTTATTTAAAGGACTAACACCTCAAACCATCAATCATCTGAATTCATACAGCCATGGTCCAACTGGTCAAGACAACACTAGAAGAGACCAGTAATTAATTTTTGGAGGAACAGAACAGAACACACATGAAAAAGAATGAAAAAGAGAATAACTAAAACAAAAGGCAGAGTGAGAAGGAACACATCACGATGCTTTGCTAAACACACCCTGCTCGCACACTTAGTAACTTCTAGAACACATTTCAGGGTGTAAGAACCATTCTAAAGTAACCAATTTTTTAGTCTTTGTGAATGAAACAGACTTCATGAGATGGACATTTTATACCAGTGATACATCCATGCCCTGTCCAGTTATCAAGATTAGGTAGATAAAATTCAATCAAAACCAACTCCAAAACTCTCAAGAATCAATCCCTCTAAAAGTTTAGTTAGCAATGCTCAGCTTTGTTAAATTTAATACTAGTAATGGGGCTAGTAAAGAAGAAGGTTCAAGGATCTAGGTGGACAAGAGGAACGAAAAAGTTGGAACTGAGAGAGATTCTCATGAAAACAAATGGCCACATATATCTGCTGCTGAAAGCAGTAATAAAATTTCGATTCTGATTGGAACCAACCAGCCGCTGTCAAAACAATAGAAATTACTAATATAACCTGTGCCCATCTTCAGTTACACAAAACAAATGGTGTCCAATATAGTACTAACTATTGTTCTCAAGTGGACAATCATGTCACCTTTGGTTAAATTAGATTAGCAAGCACACCCTTTGACATTTGTTTATGTTAATGTGAAGTTCTGAACCCCAGCTCTCAAAGTAAGCACATTCTACCAGATTTGGTAAGTTTGAGATGATGTCTTAGAACCCAGCACTAGCCTGTTTTAGGGACTGAGCTTTAACCCAACAACCACTTAGATGATTAGAAAAACATTGACTCCCTCTCAGCACTGCTCAATCTAAGTATTCATTATGAGACTTTCGGATAAGACAAATACAGGATGGATGGGCTGATCTGCCCATTTTGGTTGAATGAACATTGAACACCAATTCACCAGGTCCATGATAAATCTGGGAAGGTCAAGCCAATTTCAGAATGTTGATTCGTATCACATCAAGTGTCTAAAAGCAGGAAAATAACACCATGGGAGAGCATCTCTAGTTGACAGATACCAATTCAAGTAATAAACCCACTAGTCTACACTCTCCTCTTAGCGAGAAAGTCGAAATGATAAATGATTGAGCCACTTCATCTCCCAAAATTTTCTTGGGCTTTGGATTTAGAAGGGAATTGAGACACGTGGAGTAAAATCATTTTATAATCCATCAATTGTCCAGACATTCAAATTTGTTCTTAAAAGTTACAAATGGTCTGGTATACATGCTTCAATCAGGGAATTCTCACCTAATTTTTTTCAATCAACAGAAGAAAAAGAATAAAAGGGGGAGACGGAAACATCAACACGATAGAAGATCGCCACCGATAATAAGATGGAAGCGCCCCCAACACTCTCCAACTCCATGATGATAATGAAAACTGCACGTTACAACCCAAAATGCAATCAGCCCCAGAGCAAAAACTGCAAAAAGTCCCCTCTCCAAACTCAAACCAAATCAGACATGGCAGCAGGCCGAAGAGTTGGTGATTGTCTCAGTCTCAAGTTGTAAAAAGTTTAAGAGGACCCATGACTCTGACAATAAACTTTTGCTGTTGTTTGGTAACCTTCTGTCTACATCTCAATAACTAAGCCAAATGGGTGTGACTTCACTTTTCAGTTGTATCCCCATAAGTTAGACAGAATAGCTTGGTTGAGGGGGAATAATCAAGGGCAGATGTTAACTATTCATTTAAAATTCAGAAGGCCATATTCTAACAGCATCACTTTCACTGATCCAAATAAAGATGCATGTTAGCACAATGTGCATCTGGGCATATACCCTGCACCTTACCTCAACAACAGGTGTACCACTTTGCAATGTGAGCACCTCTCCACTCAATCCTCTAGTTCTACTATTTAAATTTCCTTACTGCCTTCTTTCCCTTTTCTGTAGCTCCTGCTCCATTGATTCAGCAACACCCACCCCTTCTCTTTTTCCTTTCTCTCTTATCTTTCCACCTTTTTTCCTCACATCAAAGATTACTCACATGCTGTGGAAGATCCCAGGATATCAGAGTCAAACCAACAATCCCAAATTGTGAAGGTTTCTGCTGTCAGGGGTGTTTTACGGAGGATTTCCCTCTCTTGGGATTGCGCTTTCTCCTTGTTCTTCTTTTCTTTTATTTCTTTCTTTCTTTATTTGTTATATTTGTTATTGTAGGAATCTGTCCTAGGAGTCCTAGTTTGAGTTATCTCTGCTGTTGTCTTTCCTTCTCAGAATTGTCTTTCTGATTGTAAACTATTAATACTCCATTAGAGGCTGTGAATTAAGTACAATTCTCTGAGAAAATAACTACTCACATGCTGTGGAAGCTCCCTTACTTTATCTTCAGTCTTGCATATGCCTTTCTTTTCTACTGACCTATTATCTATTAGTAGCCTTACTAGGGATTCAAGTTACAAAGTTACATTTTTCCTTCCCACTGTATTGTATAAGATCCCATGATAGAGAGGACGATTAAGCATGTTAAGGTGCAAAATGGTCTCTATCTGCTCAACTCATATACCTCCTCCTGCTGGCCCCAACATCTTCACCAACAACACCAATTCATTCAGCCACATCAGATGTTCAGCTTCTCCATCAAAGATTTGGTTACTCTCCTTTAAAACTTGAATTTCCCTTTTTCCAAATGTAGTTCAGCATTGTATTAAAGACGAGCTACTTCATGAGGTATGTATTTTTGCTAAATAGACACTATAGTTATTCTCCTACTAAGAGAAGTGACTTTCCATTTGAATTAGTTCATTCTGATGTATGGGGTCCCATTCGTTGTCAGCGGCGGTTTATTACATTTGTTCACTGTCATACTCATGTCACTTGGGTGTACTTAATGCGCCACAAGAGTGAAGTCTTTCAATGTTTCCAACTATTTCATAAGATGATTTAGACCCAGTTCAATGGCAAGATGAAAGCATTCCAACTGACAATGGCAGAGAATATATGGAGCACACTTCTTGGCATGCTTGGTGGAAAATAGCATTCTTCATCAAACTAGCTTTGTTGATACTCCTACCCAGAATGAAGTGACCAAAAGAATCAGCACCTATTGGAGGCCGCACACGCTCTCATGTTTGCTCACCATTCCCTTTCGAATATTGGAGTCATGTTGTCTTTACTGCTGCCTATCTGATTAACCTATACCTTCCCACACACTTTAACTTCTTCTTCTTCATTTTTTTTTTTTTTTTGATGAAACACATGCTTAACTTTAAAGCGCTTAGAGTTCTCCTTCTTGGAACAAACCCTTTTCTGCTTCAGCTTAAGTGTCCGTTGTGTTTGTTATGTTCGAAATCATCACTCCCCTGGCAAGCTTGATCCATGGAGTCTTCGATGTATCTTTTTGGGTTAGCCTCATTCCCAAAAAGGCTAACGTTACCATCCCCCATTAGACAAGGTATTTGTTTCCATGGATATCCTATTTCATGAATCATTATCCTACTTTAACTAACACATCTATAGGGGGAGAGTAGTTCAAGTGAAGATGTGTCCATTCCTGGTTTCACTGACTTGGATATTTATCCAACAATTTCAAGTGAGATGGAGCAGCTACCTACAGAGCAGCCAATGCGGCAACCTCCCAAAAGCCAGCTAAAGCCACCCATAAAGCAGCTAGAACCACCAACAGAGCAGCCAAAGCCACCCATAAGCAACCAGAAGCACTAAGTGAGGGGGAGCAGCAGAATCAGCAGCTTCCTAGTATAGGTCTTTTGAAGACATATGTTTGCACATTTCATAGACAAACAATGATGGTGGTAAAATAGTAAAACTATTTGGTGTCGCCTTTTCGCCTAGGTCCTAAACATAATTACAGATAAAACCCAGAATGCTCTTAACTCTTAAGGCTCTCACGTTACAACACTCCCCCTCAAGTTGGTGCATAGAAATCACACATCCCAACTTTCTCAAAATAGATTGGAAAACCTTACTACTCAACCCTTCGGAGAAGACATCAGCCAACTGATTACCCAACCAAACAAATGCAATACAGACAGGTCTTTAGTCGACCATCTCATTAATGGAATGATGATCTATCTCTATACCCTTTGTCATGTCATGCTGAAATAGACTGTAGGCAATACTAGTAGCAGACTTGCTATCATAGTGCATCACCATGGAAGAGCTGGAGTTAACACCAAGATACTATAAAAGGACCTTGAACCATAATAACTCACATATCTCATGTGCCATGGCTGGGAATTCTACCTGAGCACTAGAATAGAAAACATTTTGTTTCTTGCGAATCAGGTCACAAGATTCCTCCAACAAAGGAACAATATCTTGAGGTGGACTCGTGGTAATCTGGAAAGCCTGACTGATCACCATTTATAAATGCCTCTACATATAGGTAATCATGAGGAGAGGAAAAGACCCTTTTCCTAGGGCTTACTTCACATATTCTAAAACTAAACACACCACATATAAATGAGTGAAGTGGTCAATTGGTCATGCACATAGTAGCTCACAAGACTCAGTACATGAGCAATGTCAAATTGAGTATGTGGCAAGTATATTTAAATTCCATACTAGGCACTGATAGGCCCTTTTATCCACTGTTATTCCATCATTCTTTTAGATGGGTGTTTTCCTTAAGAGGAGTATCAACATGGTGATAACCAAACATCTAAGACTTAGAAACACATTCGCCATTACACTTCTGAAATAAAATGGGACAAATGAAAAATGAAGTTGTTATGTCGCGGCCCAAATTCTTGTACCCAATTTTGAAGACGGACCTGCACCGACATATTTTGATGGGCGACCCAAATGACCCCTTCTTTTGGATATCTATGGTGGAAGCAGTGAGACAAACCCAAGCTCAGAGGCCAGTAGGCCACTACTTATCTTGGCCTATGGAGGGGGTGTGGGGGCAAGGCCCCCGCGGTATGGTATGACCCAACCGATGGGTTGACCCATTTACCCGATTGTAGTTTATATATGTGTATCTTATGTTCGCCTACCACATTATTGAGAGATTTTAGATTTTTTATTAGGGTTTCTAGTGAGAGTTCTTGTAACATCTTTCTTGGCAATTGGTTGTGAAAGCTCAATTTGTTCTTCTTCTACATAATGAAAAACTCTTCCTCTTCGCCCATGGATGTAGCATACTGCATTGGTGTGTGAACCACGCTAAATCTCTGTGTGTTTTTGCTTTATTTCTATTTCAGTTCGCTACTTCGTGGTGTTTGTTTAACACAAGTCTTGAAAGGCGGATGCCTAAACACCTATGCAACTCTGATAGAGCCAAAGCAAAGTAATCCAACTGATGACCCTAAGGTTGAAGCACCGATGTAGTAAGAGAACCATTCTCCATCAAGTATAAGCCATTGCTCAGCCCACCACTGCCAATCCTTCACCTTATCACCAAAGCCAAAGACACGATGAGAACAAAAGAAGGTATCTTACAAATTAAATCTTACTAAAACCATAGTTGTCAAGGCGTCGCCTAGGCGTCGCTTAATCGTCGCCTCGACGTCTGGGCTCCTTCGGAGCGCCTCAAATTGGCGTCGCCTTATTTTTAGGCAATAAGGCGTCCACTTTTTTTTTCTTTCTTTTTTAAATCACGAGAAAGATGCCTAATCGAAGGCATATATTGAAATACTTATTAGATTCCGATTGTAAAGTATCTATTTTTTGAACCTATATGCATATGTATAATGACGCTACATGTGATCAAATGTTAAAATAAAAATAAAAACAAACAAAATTGAAAGAGAATAAGTTCTTGACTCAAGTCTCTCACTCTCACTCTAATCCCTAATCTCTTTCTCTCTTCCTCTTTTCTACTCTTCCATTCCCGCAGCGACACTCCGGCAAGCAGTGGCTAGTGACAAGCAATTTCTTCTCTTCCTTTCTTCTTGCGACTTTTTATTTAGGACCTATATGTGTGGTTTGTAGTATGTTGGATGACTTGAGGTAGTCTGATATTAGTTTTTTTTATTATATAAGATATGATAGATTTAGAGTGAATGAGATGTACACTAAAAATTTCACTTAAAACACCTCAACCGCCTCAAAAGCGCCTCGGAGGGCGCCTCGTCGACTCATCGCCTCAATTAGCCTAAACCGCCTTGCATCGCCTCGTCGCCGTGACAACTATGACTAAAACTAATAGATCAGCATAAATTTTGAGACGTTAAGGCTAGAAATCAATGATATAACAGAAGAGAGATGGATCATTGACCAGAAACTAGGGTTGCAACTGGGCCGGGTTGGGTCGGGCTTTTGCAATCCCAAGCCCAGCCCTATATGTTATAATCTGAGCCCATTCCCGCCCTGACCCTAGTTCAGGGCCAAGGATTATTGTCCCTGGTCCTAAGCCCTATAGGGCCAAGCCAAGCCCATTCCTGCCCTAATTGGCCTTAATTGGGCCGAGTCGGGATGGGTTGGCCCTGATTGGCCCTAATTGGCCCTAGCCCTGACCCTAATTTGCCCTAATTGGCCTGACCCTGATTAGCCCTAATTGGCCCTGGCCCTGGCCCTGATTGACCCTATCTTGGCCCTAGCATTAATTGGTCCTATCCATGGACCTAAAATATCAAATGTTAATTCATAAAAAAAATAATAAAAAAAAAAATATATCATAAATAAACTAAAAATAAAATTCAGAGAAATTTAAGATGATTCAAGCTCATACAAAATGATAAAATAGTCAATAAATTGATAGTGTTGCTTTAAACATAAATAAATTCATACTCCATAATTCTATATTGATTTCTAAAAGTTTCTCATTGCTTTGATGATGGAAATTGAAAACCCCTCCCATTGATATTCTTATTCAAAAAAAAAAAAAAAATCATATTCAAAACTTTGTTAACAAGTAAATCAATGATAATTTAGTATTGATATTTTTGTCATAGTTAAAGAAAATTATATTTTAGTTACAAATATAGCCATCTGTCCTTATATAATTTTTTTTTTCCTTCTTTCTAAAATATCACATTGAAGGCAAAAAAAAGATGTCAATATTCATAATGAGAAGTTGGGGTGTAGATTTGTTAGATATTAATTCTCTATATACTAGCTTTTATTATTTATAATATATTATCTCACCTTAGTCCAAAAAAAAAAATCAATGATTTTTTGGAACTAAAAATGACTTAGCTCAAAAAATAAAAATTATCTTAAAATAATATAAAAAGTAAATTCATAGTCTAATATGATCAAAATGACTGAAGCTCAAAGTTATATCAATGTTAATGTGAAGATTAGGGTAAAAATCTAATACATGATCAGGGTCAAATTAACATTAAGACTAGAGCCAAATTAGGGTCAGCATCAAGGCCAAAATCGGTGGATGCTTACTACATTGGTAATGAAGATAAATTTATTTTTATTAATTTTTTACAAAACATGATCATGTTTTTAAAATTTGGCACGTGTCAAATATTCACTCATGTGGATTATAATTAATTCCTCTCCATATAGGTGGAGGGTCCAGACTCAAATCAGGGCCAAAATCATGGGCCTAGATCAAGGCCAAGATTAGGGCCAATATCAGGGCCAAGATCAAGGCCAAGATTAGGGCCAATATCAAGGCCAAGATCAAGGCCAAGATTAGGGCCAATATCAGGGCCAAGATCAAGGTCAGAATCAGGGCCAAAATCAGGGCCAAAATCAGGGCCAAGATCAGGGTCGAGATCAGGGTCAAAATCAGGGCCAAAATCAGGGCTAGAATCAGGGCCAAAATCAGGGACGGGATGGGCTGGGCGGGCCAAAGAGTAATCCCAAGCCCGCCCTTGGCCCTAGTTCAGGGCCAGAATATTTTGGCCCTAACCCGCCCTTAGGGCCAAAATCTTTAGCCCAAGCCCTATTCGGGCTCAAGGCGGGCTTAGGGCGGGTCAAGGTCGTCAGGGCCAAACTTGCACCTCTACCAGAAACACAAGAGAGTGACCAATCACCAACCTAGACACATTATGTATCTAGGTCTATTATCTAAGGAGGGTGATGTAACCAGAGTCGCAGGGCCCAATAAGGCCCAACACTTGGGCACCAAAAAAACCTCTAGGCTTGCTGCAATCAGGCCTGCACGGCATGCCCTAAGGGGTATTTGATCATTTTTCATACCCACTTGGGGTGTCCTAGGTCCAATGAGACTCCCTATGATGTAACCCGGGTCCGGGTTAACCTTTCCTGGATCCTCTGTACCAGCAAATAATGTGTTATCAGAGTGTTAGGATTTTATTTATGGGTTTGTTGGGTTATGTTTTGAGAGTGTAGGAAACTTATGGTATCTTATGGGATAATTTAGCAAGGGACTTTGGGTAAGTTTAGGTTAACAAAATCCTAGATGCCCAATAGAATTGTGTAACTTGGTTTTGGGAGGTCAGGGGAAATTATGTATTCACCTTCATTGAAAGGATAGTAATGGAAGGAAGCAACAATATTAATATGGGGTGGGTTTGGGATAAATTGGGAAAAGGAAAATTAGGGTTTTAACAAAATTTAAGTATAGGATGGGTTTTGGGGAAAGTTAATGGTTTTGAGGTAGCCCAACATACCCTAGGTAGGATGTGGGGAAGGGAAATTAGACTAGGATGTTGTGCAATGGGAAGGAGGGTTAGGGATTTAACAAACCTAAATGGCAAGGGTTTGGTATGTCTATGGTTAATGGATAAGTAACAAGAAAGCTTGCAGGTGGGATTAGGTAAGTCTTGGGTGGTTCTTGAATGAGTTCTTGAATCTTTCTTGAAATTTCTCTTCTCTTTCTTTTTTCTTCTTCTTGTTCTTTCTTTTCTTTCTGTCTTTTCCTTCTTTCTTCTTTTCTTTTCTTTCTTTTTCTTTTGTTTTCTTTTCTCTCTCTCTTTTCTTTTCTGTTTTTCTGATCTGCCACAAGAATCAATGAGGAAAAAGAAGACAGAAAGTGGAGGGGCAGGGGGAACCTTGCTGCCACAAGGTCTAAGAGGAAATGGAGAGGGTATCTAAGGGTCACAGGTAGAAAAAGGGGCTCTAGGGGCTTGTGATTGGAGTTGAAAGGGGGTAGGGTTTCTTGTAGCCTAGGGAAGAAGGAAGAGGGGCTCAAATGTACTTACAGGTTTGGGGATGGCTGTTGACTGCTCTTGAGTTGAGGAAGATGAACACCAAGATGGGGAACACTTGCAGGAATTCCAGACAACACTGTCGAAGTACTCAGCCCAGGTCGTGTGGTATCTTCCCACGACTACAAGCCTTCAAGTTACATTAATCTTGAACTGATTTTTAGGAGATGATGTGGGGGGGTATATATAGCCTTACGTGAAAGAACTTGGACTTGGACTAAAATTTGACAAACTAATTGGACTCAACCACAAAAAAGGAATATTCAAAATACTTGTGAAATTCTAACTACTTGCCAACTAACTAAGACCACATAAAATAGAAAATTAATATACTAATTATCTAATAGGAATATTGCAAATAGATTCCAACCAGGGCTCCTAATAATATTGACTTTGGCTTAACCATTTAAAGAAAACAAAATAAATTAAACCCCACATGAGACAAGGAATCTAACTAGACTAAGGAAACCCCAAGGAGAGGCATGGAAAATAACCATAATTACCCAAGGGGCATTCAGCCAGCCTTTGCTGTCGCATGCATAGAGGGACTGTTTTGGGCCCAATTTCAGGCCTCTGTGGACCTTCTTTTGGCAGTTCTTGGGGTGGGGGCTGGGCCTGGTTACCTCAATCTGCCTCTTAAGGAGTCTAGAATTATTTTAATTTCATTAATTGGTTTTGTTGTAGTCAAGTTAATTAGGAGTCCTAGTTGGAATCCACTTGCAAATTCCATCTAGATAATTAGTATTTAATTTTGTTATTTTTTTGTGGTCCTAGTTAGTTGGCAAGTAGTTAGAAGTTTACAAGTATTTTGCATATCCTTTTTTTGGTTGTTGGGTCTAATTAGGTTTCAAGATTGAGTCCAAGTCCAAGTCCAAGTTCTTTCATGTTAGGCTATATATAGCCCCCACATCTCCTTGTAAAAATCAGTTGAAGCTGAATGAAATTAAAGCTTAATGTCATGGAAGACATCTCACGGCCTGGGTTGAAGGTTTCGAGTTAGTATTTTGAATGTCCAGCAAGGACCTTCAACTGAAGAGCAAACAGCAGCATCCGTCAATCTATTAGTGCATCCTAGTTTCCCTTCCCCTCCATTCCAGCTCCACTTCCCCCTTCCCCAGGCCATCCAAGAACCCCCACCCACAGCCCTCCCCTCCCATCGCAAGTCCGTACAGCACCCTACCCCTGTGGCAGCCCTAGAAACACTCCCCTCCCCTCTAGCCCCTGTGGCATCAGCCCCAGCCTCCCGTCTATACATTGTAGCAGATCTTTTCCCCTCCCTTTCTCTCTTCTTTCCCCCTTGATTTTTGTGGCAGATCTGAAAAACAGAGAACAAAGAAAGAAAAGAAAAGAGAAGAAAGAATCAAGATTCAACCAAGAATCTTCACTTGCAACTACTCTTAACACATCTACAACATCAAAGGAAGCTCAATCATCTTCTATTTGTCGTATGAACTTATGCATTAATGACTTATATAGAACTTCTAATGGTTGTATACTTTTATCATTCTATTCTCGAAAGTCAAGATTGTAATACTCATATGAATGTTATCTTGATGACATTTAAGTTATTTGATGTATTTGATACACTTGATTTTCATTTATATGCCTTAATGGTTTTATATTACACGTTATATAACCTTGCATTCTCTAATCCTACAACATTTCGGTTTCACACTATGGGTAGACTTAGAAATCATACTTAGGGCTGTTTTCTCACAAATCCAACGCCACTAGTGCGTTCTAAAGGCCTTAAATAGGCTAAATACCAAGTTTTAGCCCAACTTGGACCCTAAAAACCCACCGAGATGGCTACCGAGTTGACCCTAACCCACCTTTTTTTAACCCTAACCATCCCAAGATCTAACTGCAGGCTTCCCCAACCATTCACGGGTAAGTTTGGGTATCTCAAACCCAACACATATTAACCCTAGCTTATCCCATTCCTTTTCCTGCCAGCCCTAGTTCATCCAATCCCTTACCCAACAATACTATAACCAAAGATATGTAATTCCTTTGCCCACCCAGGATTTTGTTAACCTAAACTTACTCAAGATTCCTCTTCAAACTATCCCATAGGATACCCATAGTTTTCAGTCCTCTCAATACCCAAACCATCCCATAACTGAAATTCTAGCCCTTCGATGGCCCATTTGTTTGCTGGTTCTAATTAAAGAAAGGTCTTGGAAAGTTAACCCAAACCCTAGGTTACATTAGAGGGGCATTAGAAAAACTACAGTGGCCAATAAGGTATACCTGATTGCACAAAGTTGGACGCATAAAGAGTTCAAACAAGAAGTGGATGCAGCAGCTAACTAGACAAGAAGCAAAAACATCTTGCCTAGTCAACATGCGGTGCAGGCCACGCAACATAAGCATCTCATCTGGTGAGAACTGGCCTTCAAGGGCTGCTCAAGGTGTCACCTAAGGTGAGAAGCATTGGCTGAATTAGACCCCACAGCCCCATTCCGAGTCACGTCAATTAGAGGAATAGATGTTGGGGCGACCAGTAGCTTCCAGGAATAATCCTTAATGTTGTGTCCCTTACCATAGCACTGACATATCACAATAAAACAGGAAGAGGTAGAACAACCAGCAAAGAGAGCAGGTGTAATCATGGGAGGAACTCCAACGTTTAGAGCCGAATCTGATTGGTCTAGAAGTAAAGGCCGAAGCATGGCATTCCATCAACACTCCTCAAGATGAACAAAGGCATAAGACTATTTTCGAGCGCAAATCGGATCACAACTGCAGACATCATATCTAATATGATCATACTCCAAACTGAGACCAGTTAAGAGATCATAAACCTGGATCTAATCTTCATGCTTCTTGACCACAGAAGCATAAGTATCACATATGGGCTAGAAGGTCTCATAAACTGATAAAAGTCAAACTCTTCCTCTATGCTCCTATCTCTAAGTAGCATTGTGATAGAATTAACTCACACTGAGTGGTGTTGTAAACATGCCTTTGCAAATCTAGCACTTGGGCTGTATTCCCAGCTCCAGAATAAGTCTCTCTTACAGCCTTCCAAATCTTCTCAGCAGTCTTGAAAAGAAAGCAGCCTCAGGCAATATTGGACTGCATAGAATGGAATGGGAAAAGCAATAACACGGTTTTCGTCTAACAACCACTTCTCCCAAAGAGCACCAACCATAGTAGGCCTTGTAATTGTTCCCATGAGATATCTGGTGAAACCATGCACAACAAATCAAGACAAAACAAGAGCAAGACCACACTAAATCGTTGCTCACAATCAATTTGATGGAGCTAGTAGTGAATCCAATGGATGCACTGTGATTATTGTGACTTGTACCTTCGGTAGAGCTGGAGATGGAACTCCTTCCATCTGCCATGGTTTCAAGTTGAAAAAGGGCATAGATCTAGAAAAATAGCTTGGAAGATCCAAAAAGCTGTCAAGGAAATGGGAGTTTAATGGTGAAACAAAACCATAGAAAGTCTATCCAAGCCTCAAAAACACAATCAAGACCCAAAAAGGCCAAAGAGGGTAGATACACAAGATCTTGCATTGATCCATCTCAAAACCCGGTGAGAAATCAACTTTTCAATGATGGGTTTCTCAGACCATTATTCTAGGAAGTCTGAGAGCTCATAAAGGTTAGGGAAGAACTTGGTGATCAAGAAAGGTTCCATGGCAGGGGGGAGAAAAGAGAGAGAGAAACAGTGGTGGAGGGCTAAAGGTGTACACTGTGATATAGCCTCAGTGGGATAAGGGCTAAAACCCTAGGGTCTTTGATGAATATCAGGTAAATTAGGGTTCATAAAACCCCGCAGCCAGGGGATTACAGGCTGTTTAGGGTTTGTAGGAGAAGTATACTTGGTTTGGCTGGGGTTAATAGGCTTAGGGTTAATAAAATACAAATTTGAACCTTGCTGTTTTTTGGTTTCAGACCCAAATTCCAGAGGTTTTAGAGTTTGGGAAATTTAGGGTTTTCAATTCTAGGGTTTCTAGGTGGTTTCTAGGCTGGGGTTGGGGTCGAATGCTAGATGGAGCAGTGGGATGGTAATCTAGGAGGAAGTTGGTTTTGTGGTGGGAATTGATGGATACAGATTTTAGGGTTTTTTTTTTTTTCCTTGGGGTGGGGGGAGGGGTTGAGAAAGGTAAGGCCAAATGGTATTGACGAGAATTTGGATGCGTACGATAGAGAGGGAGAGAGAAGGGCTTCAGAATGATGGCTTACTAGTTGAAGGACTTGTGGACAAATTTATTCGTATAGTGCGAAGAACTTACACATTTTATTTCCTAAGTTTGGGGAATAACATTTGTAACCCTTCTGTTCCTCCTCTCTCTATTCTCTCTTGAGATTGGATCGAACATGTTCTTCTCTTCTGTTTCAGGGTTCATCTTTGTTTGTTGAGGGTTCGAGTCTCGATGGATCCTTTGGCATCGGGGAAGTCTTGAGGGGTATCATTGCTGTTCTCTCCAAATCGGGTTCAAACTCAATTACCGACTAATATCCACTCTCTATTTCTCTTCCTATCTCCCTTTTCTGTTTTTGGGCTGGGCTTCACATTGTTGAGGGTTCTTTCAACTTTGGCCTCTCTAGTGTTGGGGGGCAAGCTTGAGAGCCATAGTTGTTGATCTCTCCGTATCAGGTTCGACCTCAAATTCAGATTCTTCTTCTCTTCCCTTCCTATTGCTGGGGTTCGCTTCAATTTGTCAAGGGTTCTAGCCATTGATGGCTTCTATGGCTTTGGGGGAAAGCCATGAGGTCTGTCATTTTTGGCCAATCCAATTAGTTTGGAATCTAGTATGTTCTCTTCGTTCTTCTCCTCTTCCCTTCCTATTTCTGGCTTACTTCAATTTGTCGAGGGTTTCAGCCATTGATGGCTTCTATGGCTTTGGGGAAAGCCATGAGGGCTATTGTTTTTGAACTCTCCAATTTGTTTGGAGTCTAATCTATTCTCTTCGTTCTTTATCTCAATCTTGTTATGTTACTTTCTTTTGCATCTATGGTGCTGCTACGTAGGGCCATGTGCATTGTTACTAGGAAGATTCTCATAGCTCCAATCGAACGGGAGACTGCATCGGTTTAGCTGGGGCCCCCTTGTCCACTTCCATGATTATTTTCTAGTCTGATTGTATGGCTATGGGCCACTTGTGCTATGTAACTAGTTTGCTATTATTGTTGCCTTTAAATAGTTGCTTGGCTCGATGTCTTTTAGTTTGCCTCTTAGTTTGGCTTTTGGCCACTTATACTTGTTTAATTAGTTTGTTTTAATTGTTGCTTTTAGGTAGTTGTTAAGCTCAATGCCTCTTACTCTTAGGTTGCTTGTTAGTTGAGGTCTCTTTCTTGATTTTTCTGGGCTTCGTCCTTTGTGCTCTTGAATATTTTTTTTATTAACTTTGGCAAAGAATTATTTAATCATCCAAAAAAAAAAAAAAAAAAAAAACAAAGCTGCCACAGGAATTCCTACACTTGAGAAACCCTAATACCCTACTCGGTCCTTGTTTTCTTGCTGCAACTGTTTTTCAATAATTTTATTCATCAAAAATAATGCATTACAAGCATTAGGCTGTGTATTTATAGCCTTAATGGACAACTCCTACCGTACCCAACTTTGAAACATAAATTAAAAAGGACTTCTATTTTAAATATAACTTCTATTCAAAATAGGACTTTCTACTTATCTCCTCCTAGGCTGACTCAAATAACAAACTAAAAACAGAATTAGACTCCTACCAAAACTCGACATTAACTAGACCCAGCTGGGCTCGAACTGGACTGCCCAAAAAGACAAAAAATGCCCCTTCCATTGAACCATACTCCTAAGCTGCTGAGCAGCAAGCCTAGGTCTTCTTTCAAGCCTTGGGGGCCTTCTTGGGATGGGCATGGATCCTAAATCACACTGAAGATGGAAAGCTGGTGGCGGTTTAATGTTATGGCTAGGTCAAGAGTCCCCAGAGCAGTCCCGCTCTAATACCTAGTGAGAAGAAAAAGGACAGGGAGATTTTGGGAAACAATGACTTGCGCATTATGAGAACAATCATGTTCTATTTGTAATAAGAGAAGTTCATGAAATTACAGACAGAACCCTAAAACTAAACAGAATGATATATGAACCCAAAATATAGTAGGGCTGACACACAACACCTTTTCTTTGCATGGTTGGACTTTTGATTGTAGAACCACGCTATGCAAAACATTTTAAGGATTGAATGCTTCACTTAGGAGCACAATTCCTCATACCTAGCACCTCAAGCGCAGCCTTTTGCATTTAACGACACTGATTAGCATTTAAAGTTATATTCCATGATACTATATTAGTGCCATATGCTACCTCCGTAACATGTTCTAGATCACCTTAATGACAATCCTCCAAACCAAAAGGAATTTGCAAGCTGCAACCACATGACCTTATAGCAAGGAGGCCCCAACTATAAATAGAACCCATTCACCAACAGAGCAAAGGGTAGAAACATGTTTTGTACATTCAAGTAGATTCATCATGGAACTTCACATCATATATGGTTTCTAGAAGTCATCAAATTTTTTACCTTTCTTAGAATCTTATTCACATCATAATCATAAATTTATGAAGAAGGTAAATAAGAGTATGCAAGTAGCAAAGAAGCACAAGTTCTGAAAATCTATATGGTACACTAATGAAATGCTTCACAAAATTTTGAATAAAAACTATTGTTTCCAATTAAAGAGCAATAAATATTCTACAATTAGAAGATATTCCAGGAGGCTAGATCAATTATGGACTTCTAATTCAGTAATCAATTATGAACCAATAAGAAATTCAGGATCACAAGTTGATCATACGCACAAAAAAATTTACAGGTTTTCCATCCAGTTACAATACTATTATATGTCAACTATATGATTTCAATAAAAAATGATCACAAACTCACCATCTAAAAAAAGTTCACAATGCAAAAGAGAGTTAAATCCATCTTATGGTCTGAAATTACTAAAATCAGAAATGCATGCAAATTTCATTTTATACACTTATATTCAAATGGAATAGCGGTAACCAAAGCAGATTTATCCAACACAATTTATCATGTATCCTCATAAATTACCTCAGATGATACTGAAGGTCAAGGTTAAGCAAATGTGAAAACACCTGCACAAGATAAAATCACTTCTCCAAGTTATACAAGCAAAAGATAATAATGATACCAAAAGAGACGGGCTCCTAAACAGAAGAGAATATAGACAAAATAGAAAGTGTAACTCTGTACATAATGGTGGCAAGAATAATAATGTTTGATATAAAATCAATTCCAACTGACTGGAAAACTCATTGATCAAATTTTGATGTCAAAGACTCAACATGAGATTATATACATAAGAAAGAGCCCTAACTGCTGCAAATACAACTCATTAGGTGCTAAAAGAGGCCAAAAAAGAGAGGATCAACTCTGTTCCATAAAATTGATTTCAGAATAATGTATAACAGACAAGAATCTCTATACATGTTCACATTTTCTTCACACTGAGTTTAGAGGGAACCAAGCCAATGAGTCCATGGAGCATTGATAAAGGTGAGTCTTAATGTCTGAATTCAAGCTAATAATTTAAACTAGCAGAGTTGTCAAGGGGACAGCTAGGAGTTAGGGCGCTTTGGCAGCACGTACGCATCCAAGTGTTGCCTTGTTGCCTCAGTTAGTCGGTTGGTGTCACCTTGATTCTTTCCCCCTCAGGTGCCCTGCTCGCCTAGACGCATTGACAACAACAAAACTAGGAAAATTGGGAGTCACTAGAGGTGAAAGGATGACTTCTTGGCTGTCATATAATAAGTACACCATGGCAGGTCAAAATTTCAAATGTGCTCAAGTAATGAATATATTTGTTTAGACATCAATACAAATGAATGTTGTCCACACCTTTAGCTTTAGAAATGTTTAAAGATATTAAGATTTATGAAATTTACAGAACTCATAAAAATACTAGCATTAGGAAGTTAAAAAATGCACCTACCATTGAAAATCTAGTTTTAGTCTTGAACTAGGGATGGACTTTTTCGGAGAATAATTTTTTAACTATTTGTGTTTGGATTTGAATAAGAAGGTGCTTACTCACAATAAAATATATGAAGGGCGCATTTTGTATGGGCTAGAGAACTGTTTTTGGCACTCTACATTCTCAGAAATGCAAAAAAAATGACCAAAATGCATTTGGCAAATTGGGTCGTTCTATCGTTCTCAAGAAACAAAACTGGTTCAATTTTCGTGCTTGAGAAGGCTTTTTGCAATACAACTTTGATGTGTTTTGTCGTTCTCAAAATAAAAAAGCAACTCTTATTGAAAACGAAAAGGGGTTACACTCAACTTAAATTTCCTTCACACATGATTCAACTCCTTCCCGCTTTCTCCCAAAAAAAAATAAAATTAAAGACTTTAAACAAGGGATAATAGCTAATGTCCCCCCAAACTATAGCTTAATTACTACCTTTATCACCTATAACTTTTCAAATTACTAATCTAACCTTAGACTTTGCTTGAAATTACTGATGCCTGCTATTGTTACACTCTATTAGTTAACTGATGGCATGGCATCTTCACATTTTTAAAAAAGCCTAAAGCAACCCTAAGATTTTTACTATTTATTCATCTCATCAGTATTCAACTCTTTGAAATCCAAAATGAGAAGAACATAAGGGAAAATCAACATTTCATATGCTTTTCCTAAATGAGGGTAATTTCATCTTTTGGCTTTTTAATTCTAATAATGACGGGAAATATGACATTACACATCCAGCCTTAGTAGCCTCTTAAACACCTTTAGAAGTGAGGGGGGCAATATTAATTTCATAAACAACAGAGTTCCATTAGCAATTAAGCTATAGTACAAGGACGCAGCCATAATTATCTCTTTAGTTTTCTGTATTTTAAATATTAAATGATTTAGTAAATTAGACTTCAAAAAAAGGGGCCAAACTTATAAATATTAAGAACATAAATTACCAAACGCCAATTTGTCCCACAACCATTCTTAAAAGTTCTGAACACAAGTTTTAACAAACAGCCAAAATGCTCAGACCACCACCGTTCCTTGATGAAAACGCCAAAAAATGATTCTAGAAAGAACGTCATTCTAAGGGAAGACTGTTACCAAATGCATACTAAGTGAATCCATTTGCTTAAATGATCTCAAACATAAACAAATGCCTGGGGGGGAGGGGGGGAGGACAACTGAAATTTCCAGGTAGGTTTCCACCAGTTTGGAAAGGGTCTATCAAACATATTTAGGTTTTTACAATTAAATCATGAGAATATGGTTGAAGTTGATAAGCCAGGTTGAAACCTAAAGGAACCATGACTTTCTAGGGTCATCCTCAACTCATCTCAGTGAACCGAGAAAAAGGCACAACCCTGGTAACAATTAAAGAAAGAAAAAAAAAGAACCCTTGCATAGAATTCTAATAGAACAAACATTGCGGAAAATTTCAAACTGTTAATGGTAGAATAACAAGTGGAAGAATCAATAGTTTTAGATATAGAACAATCAAGCCAGGCATTACACCAGAAGGTGTTTGATTGGATCAGACATGAATCTCTCTAGATTACCAAGGAATTTTGATCAAACACAAGAGATCTAGAGTGGAGAAGAGACAAGCAAAACTGCAGTTTTCTTTCTAAGAGCCTGATAAGCCCCTAATAACTCTGTTGTACAAAGTTACAAATGCAAAAATAGAGGGAGGAGCACGGAATCATCACCAGTAGCTACAGGGGATCAAAGCCATCCAAACATGCAAGAGACAGGTGGCCAAATGGTATTGGACAGCAGCCACAACCTTGCTGAGGACAGAGAGCAGAGATGATGGTCCACTTGGCATAAGAAGATCGGCGTGTGGTGTAAGAGGTTGTTAGGAATGCTTCTATATAAAGGGGGGGAATGAGGAAACAGGGGATATGCGTGAAATTATGGAGTGTGGAGCAAGCTGAGCTTGCTGGGAGAGAAGAGTCAACCAGGTAGGGTTTTGGTAGGGTTTTAGTATTGACTTATGTTGCTCTTTTTTGGTTTATTGTTAGTGAATGATTCAGTAGAGGTGCTGAGATTGGTTTGTTCGGTTGTTAGTTCTTCCTTTAATGAAATTAGCCATTGATATGCTGCTGTTTCTTCCTTATTTAGAGATTGTAATTTCTGGAGAAATCTCTCTTATTCATTGTATTGGGAAAAGTGGTGATGAGGTTTAAAGGTTCTTATCAGAGCCCATTGATTGCTCTTATAGACAACTAGAAAGAGAGTTATGGTTGGTGAAGAAGATCCCACAGCCAACCAAATCTATAGATAATAACACAATCACCTTTATCTACTACTAACAAGCCTATGCAGTAGGTTATGAAGACACTTTTAAATTAAAAGAATACAGAACAAACAACATGCAACTTAAATGAACCAAAGATTGAACAATAAGGTTTTCAACAAGTCTGAACAGAAAAATAAGAAAAAAATTTAACAATAACACAAAACAGAATAGCATATAATTAAGACCATGTTATGCTTGGCTTCTCTGTGATAGACATCTAAATCTGCTTCACCAAGTGAGGCAAGCTTTAATCTCAGGTCTCAGCTAAAATTTTAATGTGATTTCATTCTATACTGAAGGTTCCAAATCATTTTGGTTGACTTTTGGTTAAATTGGGATTTCCTGCTTTACTATGTTTTTTTAAGCAATTTGCTTGTGCACATTATTCAACGCAACATCAATCCAAGGCAGAGCACTACACCTATACGGCAATAAGAATTCCCCAATTTATAAGCTAGCCAATGGTAACCAAACATCAGCGGCAACTCATATAGCCATTCCAATGGTAAAACCAATCAGCATAGCTAAGGCAGGATATGCCAAAACAACATAATGACAGTTTTGCACTTCAATCCAAAAGTAACATTTAGCAAACAAGGAAAATTACTTCTGGCTTCAGAAAAATCCACAAGGAGAAATGGAAAAAGAAAGTTGTGTACCTTCTTAGAAACTATGCGGATTGTCCGAAAGGCTACCTTGGAAAAGACAGCATTCCGCAATTCTGCCAGATTGAGACATGTGCATTTATTAGGAAATGATAATATGAACACCAAAAGAAGTAGAAGAAAAATATCTTACTAATGCTACACCAGCAGGAAAAAAGAATGAAGAACGCAAATTCTTCCTGAATCTGATGAAAAAGTTGTATTTTTAGTGTTTCACATTAAAAGGTTCAAATTATCTTGCTCTGAATCAAGGCCATTGTAACAATTAGTTCCTGTAAAATACCGTTACAAGCTGATGCCCCTGCCCTTGCTATCCCATATCCAATCATAACAGCTGCTGGGGTTGCAAAAAGTGCCAAAAGTGTAGAATTAGCTGTTGCAAGCGACGCAAGCTCACTGCCTGTTCCAGTCTCTGTTGATAACCAATCAATTGCAAGCTTGAATAAGAAAGGTACTTGAACATTCAGAACCTGAGGGATGATAACAAGCTATCATTAAGTAACAGATTCCAAGATCAAACTAAAACCCAGTAATAGCAAGCATATTCTCCTGAGAAAGATCCCAGTGAAGGAAGAGCTAAAAGAACTGTTCTAACCTTTGCTCCCACTAGAAGACCCACTGCCATTACCACTCTCAAACGGAATTCAAAGTTGTCTTTCAGCCATAGGTAATTGGCAAGAGTCTGCAGGATTTTTATGTCTGCTATCTCTTCTTCTGGAGGCTTTTTCACAATTGTGTTGGATTGTGCCTTCTCTTGAACCTGCTTTGCTCCCCTGGAGTCACCGGCTGATGTCGACAACAATGCATACCCACGGTGCAAATAGCTCTGCCCAGAAAAGTTTGTATCAGACAAACACTTCTATGAATTTGTTTCCCAGTAAGGGCAGGTGGGTACAAGTACGTGTGTTACATAGTTTGGGTCTGTAACAAAACGTGACCAGTTCATTAAGAAATCCGACCATGCAATTCAGTGCCGTGGGAAGCATGTAATAAACTAGAGAAGGAAATTTTGTAGATTCTCTGCAAGGTTCAGTCCATGAGTACACAATAGAGGTCTGTAGCAAAGTGTGTTCAATTTACTAATAAATGCAATTCAAGGACGCATGTTACTAGCGAGTACATAATCAGCAAAAGAGATAGTGATTCAGGAAAGGTGTAAATTACCGGTTCTCTGTAATGCCCAGTCCATCTTGGAGGCACATTATCCGACAAAAACCCATTCAAATGTTTTAAAAAAGCACCTTTACATCCAGCATCAATTGGGGTGCGTCTGAAAGAAGATTTCTCGTCGAATATATGGCTTCCACCGTTCAGCCATTGGGGTCTGATGTCAAGACACTGCCGCCGAGAAATCCTGAGACACCTAATACTCCATTGAGAACCAAGGGAGGCCGAAGAAGAGATTGAGCTTCGATAAACAAGTTGCGCATTCTGCTGGCCTCTGCATCGGAGGAACTCAGAAAACCTAAAGGACCTCGGAGCAGCTAGCATCCTTGCTTCCAGCAATTGTCGATAGAGTCAGAATCACAGTCACCAAGCTTAAAATGAATTCACAGGCCAACAAACAACTGCCTACTGGTGCTTCGGAAAATTTCCGAGCAGAGCAAAAGTTGTCATCAACTTCGATTCTCCAGAGTAATCATTCAAAGAGATTGGCTGAAACGCAGGAAAATAAATATATAAGAACCCTAAAAAATGTATTTTGGTTATGGTACTAAATCTAGATATATTCAACCCAAAAAGAAAAATTCTTTGATAGATATAGACCGATAATTGTGCGATGTTGACGGCATAGTGCCGAGATCCTCCGTGGTGCAATTTCTGCTGCAACGGTTAGCCGCACCGGTGGGAGCGTCAGTAAAATCTTCTCAGCCCAACCCATTTAAACCCATGCTGACCCGGTCCGATCCTGGATCAATTTTATTCAACCACCACAGCGCGGGCCAGGTTTACGTATGAACTGGCCCTGGTAGAGTTCAAGCCAACCCTGATCATCATAGTGCTCTCTCGACGCGTCTTCACCACACATTTTGTGTGGCGTTCATATCTAAAATTAATAAAATAATTCAAGAATTGGCCCAAATAAATTTTATATAAACTCCACAGAAAATGTGTGATGAAAAATTGTCTTCTTTGTATCAATTTTCATTCTCATTTCCATACCAAAAAAATAATTTTATCCTCATTTTTTTGTGTTATTGGTATCCATTATAAATCTTATTTTTATTTTAGAGAAATAGAAAAATCTCATAATATATAATAGAGACACCAAATTATGATAATAGATTGAGCAAATTGCACTGGCACCCCAAAATGAAGGCCTTAAAGCATTGACACCCTACTTTATGTTTAAAAAACATAACACCCCAAAATTGAATTTTTATTGGATTCATTTGTCAAATTTATCACTGAAAACAATTAAATTATTGTTTATTTTCAAAAATATCCTTATAATAAATAGTGTCTTAAAGGTTTTTAATGACAAATTGGACAAATATATCTAATAAAAATTCAAATTTGGGGTCTATGTGCTTTTTAAACATAAAGTGGGGTGTCAATGCTTTAAGGCCTCCGGTGCCAGTGTAATTTGCTCAATCTATTATCATAATCCGGTGTCTCTACTCGTGGCTCCTCTTCCTTGAAGCTTCTCAAGTTCTACAAGGATCTCAACATGTTTCTTTAGGTTACTTGGATAAATTCTAGATTTTTATTTGCCACGTAATCAAAATGAGTTGATTGAAAAATCAAATTGCAGGGTTACTTGTAATAGTGTTTTATATTTTTACATTTTAAGGGTTTAAAGTTTACTAATTTAAAAAATCATATCCCTCATTTATCCGACTCCCAAATCTCCCAAATCCCTATTTCATTTTGCTTGACTCTCTCTCTCCACCGGTACTCCCCCTATTTTTAATGAAGTCAAGGATCAATCATTTTCTTTTTCTTTCTGGTAGAACTTCAAGATCAATCTTTTCCAATTCCTTTTCTTCTCACCTTCACCTCTGGTTTCTTTACATCTTATATAGGCACGGTGACCGACCGTCAAAACTCCATTCTCCATGGCAGCTTTGATCTGATCAAGCTTAATATTCTCAGGCAAGCTGAACCCATGCAAGAATTTACCACTGCTACGCTCGACACGGTGCCACCAGTCATTCTTCTCTTCCTGCTCCTTGCTCCTTGCTCCTCTCTCCACTGATCTGAAGAACTCTGCCTTTTTTGACTTCCACTTTCACTTCTTCCTTCTTGATCCCCGAAAGATCAACCTTGAAGATATGGGCTTCTGGGGTCTCCTTCCAATCAATTTGGGCATTGGTGAACGTAGCTATTTCGTCAAAGAATTGCGATAGACGAACAGACAGGGAAGTTGAGAAGGGAAAGTCATTGAACATATCCCAAATATCCATTGCAAATGGATCGGAGAAAGTTCCCCAGCGACCAAAGAAGCTTGGGATGAGCAACATTGCCAACTGAGACTTAAGGTTCGTTAACGGATTGAACTGACTTAGAGATATTTCTTCGAAAACTGCTTGATTTTCTGCGTTTGAATTTTTGGACATTGTGGATGAATGGCATCAATCATGTATTTATAAAATAGAGGAAAAAGAATTCCGATACTTTCCCAGGCTTTCCTTCTGCTTCTATGATTTGCTTTCGGAGATGGGTTGCAGAGGAAGGAGTATCAGTGGAGAGAAAGAGGGTCAAGAAAAATGAAATAGGGATCTAGGAGTCTGGTAAATGAGGGGTTTGATTTTGCAAATTAGTAAATTTTAAAAAAAAAAACACTATTTACAAGTAAACCCTGCAATTTGATTCTCAATCGTCCGATCTCATTTTGATTACCTAACGCGATCACCATTGTTAGCAACAGCCAACAACAGCTACTACAAATAAAATTCCATAAATTCTCTTCTTCGAATCCCGTGCGTCCAAATTATAACTCCATTTCTTTGTATTCTATGAAATTTACTGCTTTATCTAGTTTACTTCATGTGGAAAACTCTCCAAAAAATGAAGTGGAAGAAACAATAGGGGAAATGAGCAACGTGCTCACAAGTTGCTAGAGATTTCTAGGATTAGAGATGCAAGATCGATCCGCTTGGAGAAAAAAAAAAGGAGAAGAGGCAAACTTGGTATTGATTTCTAAGATTAGGGTTACAATTCATTTTTACATACCAAACTTATTTTCCATCCATAGCCAATTCTAGATACAAGTTACAAAACTGTTTTTTGTTATTAATTAAATATGAATCTTTGTATTGATTTCTTTTAATGGGAAAAGTAATGAAATTATGATGAATTCATAAAAAAAATGATGATAATCTTATCAATAAAGCCAATAAAGTTGCATGAAGGGAAGACGGTGCAACTATGTTTGACGGAAGGAGGTGGAACTCTAAGTCTAAGGGATAGATTCAATTATTAGGGTTTGAAGTTTAGGGAAGAAAGGTGGATCAACCTACTTTGTACCAAGTTCAATTGTCACATCCACCCAGCCAGTACCCTACCTGCGATACCTGAATGTGTGTTCCACAGCTTCGAATATCAGTTTATGACAATCATCCTCCCACATTCACAATAATATAATCAAGAATAAGACTAAATCAATGTATAAATATTATTAAGGAAATAATCACGAATGGTTCTCATAAAGATTACAATATCAAATTAGAGTGCAAAGAATATGATGATACCAAAGGAATAATTAGAGTATAGAGTATAGTGGAAAATTACTTTATAAATCAAATGCGGAATAGTAGATCAAAACTCTAAGGTAGATCTAAAGTATAAACCAAAATAACTAAGAACGAGAATAAGGTTTAGTCTAGTCGTAGGTCTCTTCCAATTTAAATAAAGTACGCCTAAACTCAAAGACTTTAGTATCCCAATGTTGGCGCACTAGCTTCAAAGCATAACCACCGTCACATTGGAAGTCTTCACTATTATAGTTATAATAGCCAGTATCTGGAAATCCATACGAGTCATCTGTCGTGGTCTCGTAGTCCTGGTTCTCGAAGTCATTAGTTACTTGAATATAATGATTTGTTTTTGCTCTTTGATTATATCATTGTGCTATGTGGGTATATGATTGCCCTAAACTTAATATTTGGGGCTATAGATCACACCTCCGGGTATTCCAGATAGGGTACCGGCTGGGGGGATGTGACACTTTTCCCGTCAATGGGTGCCATAAGAGCACTCTATGCATGCACAAGAAGCTTCGTGCTCATCGTAACTGTAAAACCCAGCCCTAACCTTGACCCGGAAACCTTGTTATTTGTAGGTCCGATGACCCGAAGTAAAGTAAGAAGTCAGCTTTGGGCCATCCCAGTGGAGGACTTGGTGTCTGGCTTTGAATCCATGAAAGTTGATGATGAAGTTCTATTTATGGAAACTGAATCTTGATGAAGATCGGATTAGTTGATGGACTTGGAGTGCTCTCTATTTTGGTTTGAAGGCATTTCTACCTATTAGGTAAGTCATTTGTGTGCAAAACCCCTTTAGGATTGGATTTGATCTGGGCCTTCAATTCCCTGTTTTGGTTTTGTTGTCGGCATTGGTCGACCGATTGGTCGATCGGGCCGATCGACCAATCCACTCGACCAATGAGTCTTGTCTTTGGCAATTAGGTTTTTCTTGCTCTATTTAAGTCCAATCTCGAGTCCACTTCGTATTTGCTGCCTCCAAACTCTTTGGAACGAACCAAAGACCTCTGCAAGTCATCTCCCTTGCATCCTTGGTGATTTTCTTGACGGATCTTCGTCGAAACTCTTCCTTTTGCATCAAAAGGTATGTCTACACTCTCTTCTTCTCCTCTATCTCTTATTTTCTTTCCTTTTTGAGTTGAGACAGTAGAGGAGATGCTGCATTCTCTGTTGCAAACATCTCTGGACTTGTTCTCATGATCATCCTAAGGATTAGAGGCTAGAACAATGATCTTAACCATGATCATTGCAAGCTTTTGAAGGAATCATGATCAAACCATGATCTAATCTTGTTAAACTTCTGATTTGAATTCTGATCTCCTTGGATCTTCAATATTGATCATGTTAGTAGTTAATTGCTGTGTTTTCTTTTCATAATCCATGATCTATCAATCTCTAGTTGTTCTCTTCTACCATACTATGTGTTCTTCATGAATCATGGTAGTTACATATATGGTAGGTTTTGTTTCCTTATTTAGATTTATGCTTTTAAGCCTATTTCCTTGAAGATCTAAGTATGTTTTCATGATACCTTTACCTGAAGCAATGATCCATCCTCCTATTGTTCTTGTCTTTGATTTCTATTTCGAATTCATCAAGATCCATGGTTGATCTAATTATGGTAACTTTTTGTTTCCTAAATTGGATCTTGATGTCTTGATTGGATTAGTGTTTTGAGGTCCCCTATAGGTTAGGATACTACTGATGTAGTTTACCCCTTGATTAGTACCCTTTTGAACCACCAAATTCGGATTTCATATCTTAAAACTCTGTTTTTTTTAGGCTTATTATCTTGCATTGGTCGATTGATTGGTCGATTGGACCGATCGACCAATCCACTCGACCAATGAGTACAAAGCAACTCCAGAATTTGTCCGTGTTGGATGTTTTGGTATCTTTTTCTGTTAGGGATCTTTCCTAATATGTTGTATACACTTGTTTAGGACCTTCTTCTCAAGTTTGCCAAGATCTTACTTGATTTCTTAGGATTCCTTTGCGAGTTATAAAAGGTAAGGATGGTTATTTCCTTAATTACATAGATAGCATGAATCTAGTTTCTATATTTGAATATCATTGATATGTTTCCTAAATTAGATTCTTACAATGATATACTACTGTTGCATAACCTTGATTACAGTAGCATTGCTTAATCATATTAAATTGATTCATGTATGATTTACTTACCAATTATATACAAGTAATTGTAATTATTGATTTCTTTCCATATATGAAGTTACCATATATGTGATGATATGAATTGATGCATGTGTATGCTTAAGTATGGTTTGGAAAGGAGAGGTGTCCTTTTGACACTTCTGTCCTTGGACTACTACGGGAATATTATGGGATGTTTCCGGAGATGCCCTCTGGACACCTTCCTAAACTGTTGGATGACATATCTAGGACTGTCTAGTAGTGTTTGGCTAGGATGTCCCGTTATGTCAGACCCTAATCGGAGGGGTATTGAGACCGAACGACCTGTGGTAGCAATGGGGATTCATGGGTGCTCAAGACCGGTAACCAACCCGTGAGAGGACAGGAATCACATTGTGGGGGCCATTTATTGGTAGAGTTGCATATGGTTAGACTTGGGCTCACGAGCGCTTAAGACCGGTAACCAACCCGTGAGAGGACGTGAGAGCTTCCCGTTTACCATATGTGGATGATCAATAGGGTTGATGAGTCCGTAGTCAGGGACTATGAGGACTCTAGTGTGAAGGATACCGGAAAGGATCGTCAAGGACGAGGAATGGACGTATCTGGATCTGACTTGATGTAACTAAGTAGAAGACTTGCATTTGGCTAGGTTTTACCCTGACATGCGCCGGTACTTATGCCAAATGGTTGTGAGAGAGTGTGTTGACTTAACCCCCTGCCATGGTTTGTCTTGAGGGATGAAGGACCCATTACCAATCGGCTGCTCAAGACCGGTGAAATGATCCGTGAGAGAATCCAAGATCTCTTAAATGGTTGAGGATGTGAGCGGACCTTCCCAAAGAAGTACGGTGCTATGACTTAAAGCATGTCTGCCAATAGAGACCAGCATACATAGAGTTAGATTCATTCATTCATTGCTTGTCTCATATCATATTGCATTTATGTTTGTTCTGGAATCCTGTCATTTATGATATTATGGATTTAACTGCCTTACTGAGTTTCTTTGAAACTCATTCCTTTATTGTACAATGTTTGTTAGACTATCCGGGTGGGGGCGGGGGCGGGGGGGGGGCCCGGGGGGGGGGGGCCCCCCGCAGGAATGGGGAACAATGGGGGGGCGTATGGAGGAGGGGGGAGGGGGAGAGGCCGGGGAGGGGGGGGGGGGTGGGGGCGCCAAAACCACAAAAGAGGAGGGGGGGTGGGGGAAGTCAACCCCCCTGCATTTCTACCCCTTTAACCCGTGGTTTTAAGACCGAGAACCTGGGCCTTGATTCGGCGACAATTGTGGACCATTCAATTCGAGCCCGAAGGATTGGAAATTAAACAAATGTTGGTAGATGACCCTTATAATGACTCAAAACTCTCCTAAAGTTTAAGTGAAGAGAGAAGATTAGTCTCGATAGTGTAAAAAGGGTAATTTTGGAATATCTGTAGATCAGTGATGGAGAATCCGATTGAAGCAAATAAGATATCAAATCGAAGATCGTCGAAAGACCTTTCCAACGAGCCAAAGATCATCAAAATCGGAGTTCGTTTGGGGGTCCAACCATGAGCCAGAAGTTTGAGCCGTTTAGGTGAACCAACCCCCACCCTATTTTCTATTTAGGGGCAAAATTGGAATTCGGATTTTTAAACCCTATTTATGTTTTATCTTATCCCTAAACGCATTTTTGGAGGCTAGAAAGAGGCGGAAACTTTGGAGAAAAGGAGAAACGAAAGAGAGGAGCGATTTCCATTCTTCCGAAGGTGTCTGTGATCCGAATCTTCACAAAATTATTACGAAAGGTTAGTTTTCTTTAATGCTTCTCTTACTCACAATTTTGTGAGTATTTTCTCTCCTTTCCTTTTGAGGAATTTTGAAAGGGAAGGTTGTTAGGTATCTTGGTTGCTTTCCTTTATTATTTTAATGTCCGTTCGTAGTTTGTGGAAGTAATATCTTTTCTCTTCTATTGAGGGATCGGATCTATATGAAAGGGAATAATGATAGCTACCCTAGATGCTTATATTTTCTTATATTAATGTTTCCCTTGAGTTTGGGAGTAATGCTTTTTCCTCTTGCAAAAGATTTTAGAATTTTGATTCTCTAGGTCACCCACGGGTGATTTATGAGAGCCAAATTTGGGGCATTTTGATTTTGGTCAAATTTAATAAAATTGAAGGTACCCGTAGGATCCTTTTGTTTCCAATTAGATTTTCCCAAAGTTTTGTTTCATTATAAACTTCGAGTTGGTGGCAAATTAGTGACCATTCACTAGTGAGGTTGATAACTACCCTTTTTAACATAGTTTTCAGATTTGGGTTTTTGTGGGAAGATTTTAAGATATCCTTTGAAACCCAAATTGGCTCTAATTTGTGATAATTATTTCTTTTGCATGAATAGGTTAATATATCTTTAGTCACTAATTTGTGAGAAGGAATTATTGATCATTGGAGGAAGAATAAAGTAAAAGGTGAGGAATATACTTAACTTTATATTACATGTGTAATGATGTCAGTTACTTTTCATTATTGATATCTTGTATTGCTTTAGTATTATCTTGTGGTTATTTTATGTCTTTTGTTAAATATGAATTGCTATGATTTATGTTTATTATTACTTCTGATGTTGCTCCTTGCCTTGAAATCTATTATTGTTGTTATGAAATGGAATGTGATTGTATGAGAGGAGAAATATTATTATTTCTTCTACCTTGTATTTTCTACTAGGGTTGTGGGTTCACCCATTGCCCTAGTGATATTATATGATTGCTTATATTGTGGTTGGGAATGGGGAATGCCCTTTTGGCATTTCTGCCATAGGATACCAAAGGAGGCGGTATGGGACGCATTCCTATGGTGCCCTTGGCTCTTTCCCGATTACTAATTTACATATTTAGGGCATGTCTAGAAGTGTTTGGTTAGGTGACCTCATGAGTACTACTACCCTTTCGGCAGGGGTATTGAAGCCGGTTAACCCGTGATGTTAGTGGCTGGGTCCTGTATGTCAAGCAGGCCCACTATCATCATAGAGAGGTAGGGTTGCATATAATAGATAAGGGCTCATGGACACTCAAGACCGGTGAAATGACCCGTGAGAGGACATGGAGATCATCCTGTCCATTATATGTGGATGACCACTGGGTTAATGAATGGGGTTCAACAGATGCCTCCATTGAGGATTCCATTCATAGGTGGGAAGGTATTGAACCAACAGAGCACTAGGCGTGAGGGGAAATATCCGGACCATATGTAGTACGAGACCATATGACTTTGCATTGGGCCTAAGATTATCCTTGACACGCGCCAGATCTTATACCAATGGTGATGTGAGAGAGTGGTGACCTAATCCCCAACCATGGCTTGACAAGACTTTACACAACAACCGCAGAGAACCCAACAGACGTGCATTAGAGCCGTGAGGGAAGAGTGATGAGACCGCCCAAAGAAGACTGGTGTGTGACTTAATGCGTGTCTACCATAGAGACTTCATGATAGAGTTAGGAGCATAATCCTTCACATATCATATCATTGTCATTAATTACATTATTGATATTCATGTTATATGTGTGGTGTGAAATCTTGAGAATGAATGTGTGATATGATGTTGAGTTGACCTCACTGAGTTCTGTTGAACTCATTCCTTTTATATGTCTTTTTCTATTAGATTATACTGCAGGTTATGAGGACTTCTTCCAAATGGAGGATTCGTTGCTAATATATCTTCTTGAAGGAGTGACCGAAAAAGAAGTGGACGCACATGGAGCTTCATGCCAGTATCAAGACTATTCTTTTGGGTGGGATTCCATTAGAGAACTAGTCTAGTTTAGTTTCCGCTGCGTTGAAAATTACTCTCTTTTCTTTTCAAAACTCTGATGTTATATTTTTATTTTGAAGTAATGGATGATTGTAACCATTATTTCGGTTTTGATAACTTAGTATGATAAACTTGATTTATTCTTGTCCATTTAATTATGCTATATCATGTTTTGTATGGATTTGTCACTGAACCTAGATCTTGCGGTGTATCACCCCCACGGGCATTCGGGTATGGGGGGGGGGGGGCACCGGATCCGGGGGGGGGGGGGGGGGGGGGGGGGGGCGGGGGGGGGGGGGGGGGGGGGGGGGGGGGGGGGGGGGGTTTTTGTGCCATTTATGAGATTTACACTTATAAGGATGTTGTCTATAAAGTGGAGAACAATTTAGTTACCCATTGTACTTGCTACTGGGATTAGATTCTGTCTAGTTTATTCGAGCTACTTTTCCGTTGGTTGTAGAGTGGGATTTTTGCCTCACTTTACTTATCTGTTTAACACTCTGATTATATCTATTATTCTGATTTATTTATGATTCATTCTTCCCTTATTGGATCTATGGTTTATCTTCCGCACTTTTATTATGATTGTTCATGATTATGTTATTGTTTATGTGGGAGGTTGATCACTCGATACCTGATCTTCGGGCTGTGGATCACACTCTCGGGTATGCCAGATAGGGTACCGGCTGGGAGGACGTGACAGTAACCAATTCCCACTAGCGTCTCCAGTATCTTTTAAGTGGAGTTCTCCTATAGATAGGGGCTTCTTCTGTTTCTACATAACCATCTAAGAAAGAAAAACAAGAAATCAATAGGAATGAGTTCTAATGAACTCAGTAAGGCAACCATCACATACATGTGGTGATCACATAGTATTAGAGAAATGAATGAATGAAATGCCATGTTATAATGCATCTAGGAATTCTACCTATGCAAGTTTCTATCTATGCAGACATGTTTTAAAATATAGACCAGCCCTCCTTTGGGTAGGTCTTATCACTATGATTCTTCACGACACCCAAGCCATCTTTTGGAATCCTGAGTAAGGGGGTATGGTCCACATCATCAACTATGGCTGGGGTTTAGGTCCACACTCTCTCACAACAACCATTGGTTAGAGTATTGGCACATATCGGGGATTCTAAATCTAATGCAAGGTCATAAGGTAACACATTACATGTGGTCTAGATATTTTTCCTCATGCCTAGTGCCCTTTTGGTCCAGTATCCTTCTCCACCTAGGAATGCTAATCCTCATGACACCCAAGTTGTCTTTTGGACAACATCCCCTAACCTTATGGTCATCCACATATTGTTGGGCGGATGCCTCTCATGTCTCCTCACGACACCCAAACTATCTTTTGGATGCCCATGAGTCCAACCCTAATGTATGCTATAATAACCCTCATTTTCCTAACCCAAAAATCGAATTACAGGTCCGAGTACCCAAAATTCTAGCCAAAAGAAGCTATGAGCTATCCGGATTGAGGTCCATGTTTTGGTCCCAGAGCCTATGGATCAAGATATGGTTAGTGAAGAAGTTGCCTTACTAGGAACTAGAAGAAATCCTGCCGGAACCCAGATGGACTGGATATGTGGATTTCTAGCGCGAGAAAGGTTGAGTCTAAAGATGTCCTCGAACAAGGTAAGACCCCTCCACATGTTGGTTAAGGTTACAACAGTGTTAGGGATCACCCAGGTAAGCAAAGCACCCAAGTATTAGTGGGCGGTTGCTTAAGGCAGTTGATTGACCTAGCCAACCACCTCAAGCGAACAGCCTGATTTTCCCTCGGCACCCTATTTAAAGCCATCCGCGACCTAACTACGCATTATTTTATTCGTAGGGGTTGTTGTGGACTGAGTAAAGGCAGAGCACACATGGTTGGTGGAGAAGAAACCTCTATTTGTGGAGAAATCTCGGAACTCTCTTTGACTTTCAGATCTGGTTGAGGTTAGTTGATCCCTCTCTTATTCTGTTGTAATTCTACATTATTAGAGATCAGCCTTTTCCTTTAAATTTTGTAGTGATGAATTTGAGTAGTTTAAATGTTTTCCATTGATGATCTTGATTGGATCAGGCCAGAAGAAGGATTCTTGTATCCAAATCAAGGGCTTATCTTGTCAAGGAAGATGATGTGGATTTAGATTCTTCTTCTTCTGCAATATGTAGCCGAGTGACCTCTCTGAGTTCTAAGAATGAAGTTCAGACTTGAATCAATCCAAAATTAGATTGAGGATGGGTGTTCAAAAGTTTAAATTTCGGACCTTGGAATTTTGCCTGAGTGAGGGGGGTCGATCAAGGTGGTCGATTGACCCAACCAACTGCCTTAACCCACCGGATAGGTCACATAGGTTATTTTGATGTTGTTTTTGCTTCGTTTGACTCTCAGACCCTAATGTAACCTTATAATATTAACTTAGGGGGTATTCTAGAACTTGTTACTGTGCTTACTTGGTGAGATCTAGCACGATTACCAATACTTTTCCATTGAAACAGGTAAGATTACAATTGCATGTATATACTGATGTTATAATGAACTGCTTGCTTTGCTATACTTGTCATTATTTTTGTAACTTGCCATATTTATTGTTATGCATGTTTATATGATGGTGATGTGTCATGAGTGATGATAGATGCCTTTTATTACTTTGCTTGGTGTGGAATGGTGTGCTTCGTGTGACTATGATTGGGGATACCTAGCTGGGTGCTCCTAGCTTGGGATATCAAGTGTTGTGGCATGGGAAACTGTCCTCTGATGCCCCTGGCACCTTCATGGCTGTTGTCCTACATGACTAGGAGGTTTAGATTGCATGGTTAGGAACCCACACACATTGCTACCCTTTCAGCAGGGGTATTGAAGCCAAGTGACCTGTGATAGTAGTGATGTGACTATGTATCATCCATCAGCGGTAGCCAGTCGGTGAGGGGACTTAGTGTTCCATTGTCTATCATACAATGGTAGGGTTGCATATGTTAGGGTTTGGCTCATGGATGCCCAATAGGCGGCTTGGGTATCGTGAGGGGACATGAGAGCATCCGCCTAAAAATATGTGGATGACCATAGGGTTAAGGAATGGGATTCAACAGAGGTAATCAGTCAGTGAGGGTTTACATTCCTAGGTGAAGAAGGATACTTGACCAACAATGCATTAGGTATGAGGAAATGTATTTGGACCCCATGTAGTGTGTTACCATAGGACCTTCCATTGGGTTTAGAATCCCTAACATGCACCAATGCTCAGACCAATAGTTGTGGTGAGAGAATGTGGACTTATACCCCAACCATGGTTGATGATGAGGATTATACCCCTTGCCCGGGATCCCAATAGAGGTATTCAGTTGCGAGGGATCAGAATGACGAGACCTACCCATAGGAGGGCTGATGTTTTATCTTAAAGCATGTTTGCTTGGCTAGAGACTCACATAGTTAGATTACTAGATGCATTTCATAAATCAACATATTACTATTTCATCTATTGTTCACTATATGATTGTGGGATATATGGACTCATTGCCTTACCAAGTTCGCCAGAACTCATTCTTTGTGGATTATCTTATTTTCTTGAGATGACCTTACAAAAATAGGAGAAGTTCCCCATGCATGGGAGAACACCATTGAAGAGATATTGGAGGCGACAATGAGATATGGTCTTGCACAATTCGAAGTTTCCTGTAGGTGCATGGAATGCTCTTATGATACCTATTGATGGGAAGAGAGCCCAGGTCGTCGGTCATTTGGATCGGTCTATGAAGGGAGGACTTATGACTCCTTGGATTGAGAAATACAAGATAGAGTAACCTAAGAAGATGCAGGAAAATAATAAAACATGATGAGACATTTCTTTGAATAATTTTGCTTCCACTGTCACAAATCTTATTACTTATCTTGTTACCTACCTTAGGATATGCTCTTTTGAGACATTCTTTGATATCTTTCAGTTTGTTGGGTTTTTGGATTAATTTATTTCCTTAGTTAATTATTAAATTGTTCTTGCTCATGAATTATGGCATTTTGTGTATTATTTATTATTGATGATGTAACTATGGACCTTGTGGCTATGGGGTTCGATACCGGCGGTTGGGGTGTGACATATGCAACCCTACCATTGCATGATAACAGTGGACCTGTGTCTCCTCAAGACACCTAAGCCGTCTTTTGGATGCCCACAGGATCCACCATTGCCATCATTGGTCACTCGGCTGAAAGGGTAGTAACATGTACATGTAACATAAACATGCATCTGGACACCCTAGTCATGAAGGACAACAACTATGAAAAGTACTTGGGACCAGAGACAATGTCCCATACCATAGCCCCTAATGTCCCAAGCTAGGAATACCAAACTAGATATCCCCCAAGTCATAGTCACACCAAACAACAATAGTCCACAATATGAAAATAATACAAGTACAATGAGCATCATTCATAATTCATAATTAATAAGTAAACAATCAAGACAATAATTATAGCAAGCTATAGAGTCATTGGCACGTTTAGAATAAATAACAGATTAGCATATCAATCAACCTAGCTATATATGTAATTGTGTCATTACCTGACTTAGCAGAAAAATCGGATAAACATGTTGAGTCCTCACAAACAAATATTCCAGCAGATCCTAGAAAACACCTAGATTATGTTCATTAAGTTACATTGAGTTTCTGATTCAAACTAAGTAGAAACAACCTCAAAACAGGGTTTGGACCCCAATCGGTTGCTTCAGGCGGTTGGTCAAATCAATTGACCAGCTCAAGCGACTGCCAGCATTTCTAGTAGTTTTCCAAGTCCAAAATTCAGACTTTTGATCATCCATCTTCGAAAATTTTTGGGATGATCTCAAGTCTAAATCATGTTCTTAGAGCACTAAAGAAACCTCTTCAACAACGAGAAAATGGAAAACAAAACTTGACACAGATCGGGAAAAAGAAATGTCCTTCCAGAGAGTAACCACCATTAAAATAGACATAAGATCTATTCTCTTGGCAATTCGATCGGGAACGATAGAAATAATAATTCTTCATCTCCAATCCGTATCCAGCAAAGATGCAAAAGAAAGACTACTCTCTAAGGTGAAGAAATTAATAGAATAAGAGAGTAGTCCAACTAACCTTCTCTAAAGTCAATGGTCAACTACATCTCCACGAAACTCCTTGCAAATCGAGGTCTTCTTCTTCTCCATGTGTCTTCTAACGGTGTAGCCTTCCCCAGTAGTCTACAACATTAAAATAATGCTAATTTAGGTTTTAGAGGCCATAAATAAGGTCTTGGAGAGCCAAACAAGCATTTTTTGCCAGAAATTTTCAATCAACCATCTAGGATGGCGGTTGCTTGGCCAATCGACCACCTTAAGCAACCGCCCCTATTACTTTTTAGTTCTCGGGCGTTTTACTCTCTGGTTGATCCCTAGCTCTACTACAACCTTAACCCATGTAGAGGCTCTTACCTTGCTCATAGACAACATCCATATTTGACTTTCTCGCACTGGATATCCACCTACCCATCCATTCGGATTCTGGCTAGATCTTCTTTTGGTTCCCAATAAGGCAGGCTCTTCACCAACTTCGTCCAGATCGGCCAAAACATGGGCTTCAATTCAGATGGCCCATAACTTCTTCCAATTAAAGGCTCGGGCCTTCAAATTCGGGTTTTGGGTTAGGATTATGAGGGTTATTACAAAATAACTGAAAAACATATATAAAATTACAGCAAAAAAAGAAAAGAAAAAAAGTAGCAAAATTATATCCAAGGTTCAAAATTTCAGCTGGTGTCGAAATTTCGGGCGACTTTTTGAGGGAGTTCGATGAAAAATCGACCCCCCGTTTTGAGGGGCATTTGGGGTAATTTTTTGGCTTGAATTTTGATGTGGAGCCTAATTTGAGGCCAATAAACACATTGGGGGTGTTATTTTGACCTAAAACATCACCTAAACTAATATTCTTAATCAACCCATGTTAGACTGTATGCAGGCGAAAGCCGCAAAACTAGAAGTCTGGAAACTCATATAAACGAAATCATCTAAAGTCTACAATTTATTATACATAGAATCATTCAATCATCTCAAGTCTCCAACTCTCAATTCCAAGTATTGTGCCTAGGTGGATCGAACTCCATTTGATTGTGCTGTCTCCAATCCCCCAACAAATTTACATACTGATCCCATCTCATACAACTGATAGTGCTCTAGATAATCGTCAATTGCAACTTTATAGCGGTCATCTTCCACCTCCAAGAGAACTCCCATGTGAGGGAAGTGAGAATAGGGCCAAGGAAGGTGCTGCATGCCTGATGATGTTACTGCTGGTGCCAATGACTGTGAACGTATGGATTCGTCTATGGATTAGTCAATAGACATTGGCCTCGAGAGACCAAGCTCATAGTAACTAACGCCCTATGAATGCCCATAATGCGAAGTACTAGAGGGGATACCCATACCCATACCACACTGTCCATGAGAAGGAGGGACACCATAAATACAAGTAGGCCCATAACCAGATGTGGAGCCTACAGACTCATCCAAGCTCATGGACCCCATCACTCTTATTAAGTTGTCTGCCGGATCCGAAGGATTTACATAAAACCATAGGATCCGTAACCATAAGATTCGTGTGGGAAGGTGACATCATCATAACCACCTCTGTGCTATTGTTGTTTCCCATGGCCCTTCCCCTTCTGATAAGCATGCATTTATCATTTTTTATTTGATTTAATTTCCCATACTTAATTAAAAGAGAGCTAATTGATTATTTTTGTGTATTGTTCAGGAAAAATGTGATTTTGGTTATTAGAGATAATATGGAGTAAAGTTGGCAAATATATTAAATATTGGTGGATTTTAAATCATGGCATTCAATCTTGCTGCCTAAGAAATCATGAAAAGTGAGATCTTAGCCAAACTGGAAACAAGTGGAGGTCTAAGGAACAAAATTGGTAATAAATCTGAAAATCGGATAAACAGACCTACCTTAAGTATTTTGGGCATATCTCTCTCGTATGAGCTTGGATTGCGGTGATTCAAGATGCTATGGAAGGATATCGAAAATATCTACTTTTAGTTTTGAGTTTTTCCAAAATCCGAATGAATAAAGGTCGAATCGACGGGTAAAGAGGGGGGATTCATTGTGTATGGGAGACATAAAAGAGAGGCTAGCCACAGAGAAGAGGAGAGATTGCGAACACGGATCTTGGCTCTCATCTCTCTTATTGCTCAAGAAGAAGACCACATCTCTCTCTTCTCTCTCTCTCTCTCTCTATGTTTCATCTCTATGTTTCATCTTTATTTTTCTTATAAACTTTGTGATAATGAGTAGCTAGTTCCTTTTCTTTGGGATGTAGATGAACCATGTTTATTTCATTAATTTGATTGTTCTATGTCTTCTAGTTGATTGTGTTTGAGTTTCGCCAAAGATGTTCTATAGCTCAGCAAATTAAGAGTACCAAGCTTTAGCGAAGGACGATAGTCTTGCGAAGATAGGGCATATCTTGGAAGACCATCTTAATTTGTTTTGAAGTGTAGAATTATATCAGTTAGGGAAAAGCATTAGGGATTCGAAATCCCAAACATCACGTGTTCATAGTTAAAGCTTTTGCATTAATTAATATATTTAGTTTAAATTTAATTTTGTTGAATTCAATCTTAGTAACTTAGCCTTTTAGTTCCCCATGGTTCGACCCTGTACTTTCTGCTAGCTAGATTAGTATAGGATTTTATTTTTGATTGGTTAGTGACACGATCAAATTTTGGCGCCGTTGCCGGGGAACCAAAGCACAGTTGCTAGGATTGATTTTTGTCAATTAAGCATAATTTTTAGAGTAATTTTACTGTTTTTAATTTATAATTTTATTTATAATTAATTGTTAACTAATCTCTTTTTCTTTTGTTTTGTAGGAAACTGCAAGAGTAGCGATTGGATAATTAGTTTAGGTTGTTATCTTTTATTTCTTAGATATAATTGTGTTTATGACATTTTAATTGTAATATTTGCATTAGATTGGGTTGTTTAGGTTAACTTTTAAAAATTCCCCATCCCTCCGATCCCACATGTGTAATTTTTGTTCAAAAGATCACGTGGATTGCGCTTCAGGTATGTCCTAAACTCTCTCTTTTGCTGTAGTTATTTTCTTTTAGTTTTATTTATTTAGTTTTTTTCTTTTATGTATGTGTATGGTCGTCGATCCTTAAACCCTGGGTTGACCACACTTGACTTAGAGTTAGAAGAGACCTTGGCCAACCTTAGAAGGCAAAGAACCATGGCAAACTATGAGCCTCCAATAAGGTCCTTGAGTGAGCATTTCATTCCTACAACGTATACTCCGGTTTCTTGTATTAAGTTGCTTGACATAGAGGCGGCTCAATATGAGATAAAATCTACTGTGATCAAATGCTACCATTTTTTTATGGACTTGCCAATGAAGAGCCTTATAAGCACTTGGATGAGTTTTTGGAGGTGTCCTCCATGGTTAAAATTCAAAACCTCTCAGTCGATGCTTTAAGGTTATTGCTTTTCCCATTCTCCCTTAAAGATAAAGCTAAGCATTGGCTTCATTCCTTGGATAATGTTAAAATTTCCACTTGGGTAGAAATGCAACAGGAGTTCCTTAAAAAGTTCTTCCCTATTGGCCGTACCAATAGCCTTAGGAGAGTGATAACAAGTTTCTCCCAACAAGAAGGAGAACAATTTCACGAGGCACGGGAAAGACTAAAAGAATTACTTAGAAAGTGCCCCCACCATGCTGTTCCTAAATGGCAATTAGTTCAGTGCTTTTATGATAGCCTTAGAGACCAACATAGGCAAATGGTTGATTCTTCTTGTGGTGGGACTTTCATGCACAAGAATGAGAATGAGGCATGAGAACTTTTTGAGACCCGTAGTGAAAACTCCCAACCCCATGCTTCAGCAGCTAGGATTGAGATTCCATCCATTGGGCAACCAAAAAGGAGCAGTCTCTATGAGATCAATCCTACCGTTGAGATGGGTGCTAAGGTTGACTTGCTATCTAAGAAATTGGATTATCTCTTGTCATTAGGACAACAAACCCCATCTCCACTTCCTACAAGTCCCTCTCCACCTAATCAGATTGAAGCATGTGCTTTATGTTCTAGCCTATCCTATCATGTTAGTGATTGCTATTTGGCTACACAATACCCTAAGTTTGTTAAGGAGTATGCACATTTGGCCTAAGGAGTCTCTAAATTGGGCAATGATCCATATTACCATACCTACAACCCAAGATGGTGAAACCACCCCAATTTTTCATGGCGAAATTCAATGCCCAATCCTTCTAATCAAATACCTTATAGGCCACCTCCATTTAATATGTAACAAAATGCCTATAGGAATGAGCAACCATTAACTCTGAAACCCTCAAATAAATCATCATTTGAGGATAAGGTACTAAAAGCACTTAGTGGACTAGAGCAAAACACTCAATTGTTGCATTCCCATTCTCAGTCCATTAACAAATTGGAAATCCAACTTGGTCAACTAGCTGATGCCATCAGTAGGAGGGAGGTTGGCCAGTTACCTAGTCAACCAATAGGTAACCTAATCATCAAATTGGGTCTAGGAAAGAACAAGTTCAAGCAGTCTCTGTTGTGACACATAGTGGGAAGGAATATTATGCACCTTTGCCATCTCCTAAGCCATTGCCCATTGATCTTGAGAATTGAGAAAATGTTGATTTGACCCATGAGACTGGCGATGATGCACACAAGCCTAGTAAAGAAACACCAACTGTGAGTATTCCCCATCAATTTCCTTGTAAGGGGTTGCACATTCTAATTGTAGAGGGTCCTACTCCTAAACATTACACTCCCAAAGCCCCCTTCCCTGAAGCTCTTGAGTCCTCAATTCCAGATTCTAGAAAGAATGCTAAGATGCAAGAGATGATTGATTTATTCCAACAAGTTCGTATCAATCTCCCACTATTAGATGCTATCAAGCAAGTCCCAGTTTATGCTAAGTTTCTAAAAGATTTATGCACCCAAAAGCGTAAGTTGAAGACTCAGACACCTAAAACTATGCACCTAACTAAACAAGTCAGCTTAGTAATTTCCAACCAACTGCCCCCTAAACTTAAAGGTCCAGGTACACTTTTAATTTCATGTATCATTGGAGATATATCCATAAGTAAAGCATTGCTTGATTTGGGAGCCTATGTGAATTTTAATTGGTTCAGTTTATGTTAGGTTTAGTCTAGGAGATTTGAAATCCACTAATGTGATTCTACAATTGATAGACACTCAATCAAACGACCTTGGGACTACTTGAAAATGTTTTGGTAAAGGTTGATCTATATTTTCCTATTGATTTTCTGATCCTAGATATGGACAATACAACTACCAATAAGTTACCATCAGTTATTCTTGGACGGCCCTTTTTAGCCACTGCAAATGCTTGCATCAATTATAGATCGGGTGTCATGGACATATCATTTGGCAATAAGAAACTTAGAGTCAACATCTTCAATGCATCCTTAAGCCCAAATAGGGATGAAGAGTGCCTTGCGATCAACCTTATTGATGAGGTAGTGGCTGATTATACTCCAAACATGTTATTGATGATCCCCTGCAGTATTACTTGCCATTTGGGGAGTCTGACCTAAATATTAAGGAAGTCAACACATTGTTGGACTCTTCCACTTCTTTGGAGCAGTCACCATTCACATTTATATTTGAGCCTCCACCTCCATTGGTTGCATCTACCCAACCCATTAGTCCTACCCAGGTTGTCCCTACACAATCTAGCATCCATGTGGATCCAAATGACAACAATGATCTTGTCTCAAATCGTACCGCCATAGGTTGCCATGTCTACATTAGTTACCGAAAGTTGAACAGTGTTACCAAGAATGATCACTTCCCCTTGCCATTTATTGACAAGATTTGAAACTCACATATTGGACATGCTTGTCAAGTTAATGGTCAGCGATTTAAGCTTTATGTGGATGGCCTACTTGATGGCCAACTTATTGATGAGTTGGACCTAAAAGACTTGCCTCAAGACTCTTCATGAGTCTCTCACTGAGTCTGGGCTGAAGACTCTAAACTTAGCGCTTTATGGGAGGCAACTCATTTGTTTAGACATTATTTCTTATTCTTTTTCTTTTCTTTTCTTTGTTTGTTGTTAGGTTTTACAATTGCGTGCTCTATCACGATTTCAAACATCGGGTACATTATTTTCTCTATTTGCTTCTATAATTTTTTTATATCTTGCATGCATTGAGGTCATTGCATAATTTAAGTGTGGGGGGACGGGGGCGGTGTCAACTCGAGTAAGACTTGTTGATAGCATTGTCACAAAGATAAAAAGTGCCTCATTTTTTTCTGGCTTTGGTAAGATAAATGTTTTAATTCCTTGCTTAGATACAAAATGAGAGTTTAAGGGTTTTAGAAATTCCATTTGATGTGATGAGCACCTCTTGAGAGAATAGTAATGGGTTTTACATTTTGAGACTAAGGTTGAATCGGAAAATAGGAACTCTAGGTAGTCTGAAAGGTTTGATCATCTAGTTGTCTTGTATTACCTTGTGCTTATGGTGACAAGTTGAGATCGATTTTAGACTATTTAAATGTGAAGTGAATTGAAGTATAATGTGAAGAGAGAAAAAAGAAAAAATAATAAAAAAAAGAAAAAATAAAAAAAAGAAGAAAAAATCTGTTGAAGTTTAAAGTTTAGACCTCTTTCTTAGTAACTGGGTCTCAGTGTCACCAACATCGTGCCTCATGTCAAACAGTTGGGGTGTCTTTGGTCTAGTCTTGGCCTGTAGCCTAGTTGGCCTGAGTAAGTAAGTTCGAGGGGTATTCTACACCTAGTCCCTTAAGGCCATTTGGCTTGAGAGCGACTGACCAACACTTGTTACATAGGCCATTTGGAAAGCTTAAGAGGCAAGACATTGCATGGACTAGAATTGTGAGCATTAAAGAAATAAGTGAATTGATGTGCTTATAAAATTGAAATGTCTAAGAAGGTCAATATTGTTTAGATCTTGAGTTCTTGGTATTATTTGGTACCTAGATTAGTCTTATCTGAGGGTGAACTGGTAGACTGAAGATAAGAGGAGACTTTTCGATTGAATTGTTTGCCTAGAGCTAGACTCAAGAGAGGGTGTAAAGAGCTTAAGTGTGGGGGTGCCTATATTCCCTTCAATCTTTAATGGAGTAGTGTCTTTGTCTTGGAATCTATATTTTTACTCTTACTATTGCCAGAATAATTAGAAGAGCACTTAAGAATTTTGTGTCTATATTCTCTGCAAACGCTCACGAGACACAACTTGTCCACTAGGATAACCTATGGGTTTAAAGGCTTGTTGCACTTGCTAAGTGTAACCGTGATTCCTACGAAAGTGAGTTAGGTTTTTCTTTATTTATTTTCCTTGTTGCATTTATTGTTTCGTTTTGCTTGAGGACTAGCAAACACTCAAGTGTGGGGGTATTTAATAAGCATGCATTTATCATTATTTATTTGATTTAATTTCCCATACTTAGTTAATTAAAAAAGAGCTAATTGATTATTTTTGTGTATTTTTCAGGAAAAAGGTGATTTTGATTATTAGAGATAATATGGAGTAAAGTTGAAAAATATATTAGATATTGGTGGATTTTAAATCATGGCATTCAATCTTGCTGCCCAATAAATCATGAAAAGTGAGATCTTAGCCAAATTGGAAATAGGTGGAGGTCTAAGGAACAAAATTGGTAATAAATCTGAAAATCGGGTAAACAGACCAACCTTCAGTATTTTGGGCATATCTCTCTTGTATGAGCTCGGATTGTGGTGATTCAATATGGAACGATATCGAAAATATCTACAATTTTTTTGTTTTGAGTTTTTCCATATTCTGAACGAATAAAGGTCGAATCGACAGGTAAAGAGGGGGGATTCATTGTGTGCGGGAGACATAAAAGAGAAGCCAGCCACAGAGAAGAGGAGAGACGGAGAACACGGATCTTGGCTCTCATCTCTCTCATTGCTAAAGAAGAAGACCATCTCTCTCTCTCTCTCTCTCTCTCTCTCTCTCTCTCTCTCTATGTTTCATCTTTATTTTTCTTATGAACTTTGTGATAATGAGTAGCTATTTCCTTTTCTTTGGGATGTAGATGAACCATATTTATTTCATTAATTTGATTTTTTTATATCTTCTAGTTGATTGTGTGAAATCCAACCCTATCCTAACCTTGACCTTGACCCTGAAACCTGGTTGTTTGTAGGTCCAAAGACCCGGAGCAAAGGAAGAAGCCAACTATGGGCCATCTTAGTAGAAGACATGGAGATTGATGATGGAGTTCCATACTTGGAAGTCTGTGCATATCCGGAAAGAAAGCTGGAGCTTGACGAAGGTGAGCCTAATTGATGGACTTGAAATATAGTTAGATATGATTTGAAGGCATTTTTCTATACTAGATAAGTCATTTGTTGTGTTGGGAGAAGCCCATGAGGTTTGGACTTGAGTTGGGCCTCCAATTCCCTGTTTGGGCCTTGCTGACCAGCTTGGTTGATTGATTGGTCGACTGGGCCAATTGATCAAGTAGTCGACCAATAGGGTGTTAAATATGAGAAATTCCAATTTTAGGGGTTTTAACTTTCTATTTAAGTTAACTTTGTGTTTATTAGTATCCTTTGCCTCCAAAACTCTCTGAGAATGTGGGAAGACTCTTTCAAAGCTCTCTTTCGTGATTTCGAAGGATCTTTGTGAGATCTGAAGTTTCTCATCTCCGATCTGTCAATCCAAGGTTAGTGATCTTTCTGTGTTGTGAATTATTCCCTCTACGATCTTATTCTTGATTGAGATTGGGAGGAAGATGCTGCATTCTTGCAACCATCTCTTCCATGATCTCATTCTTTTCTTAAGGGTTTATGATCAACATTATAATTTTAACCCTAATCCTTGATAAACTCCTTTTGAAACCCTAATTTTACCCTTTCTAATCACTTTCTTAACATGATTGAATCCAATTCTCATGACGTATTTGTGTTTGATTTTGATTACCTTCTTCTAGAATTAGATCTAATCTCCTTTGATCTTTTCCATGATTTCATAGTATATTTTTCATCGAATTCTAGGGTTTTCACCCAATTGGGGAAACCATGATTTCAAATTAGAAGGTAGTGTTTTTGATCATTATTAAGGCCTAATCTATACTCTTTTAGGGTTAGAATATTGTTCTAAAGGTTTCCTCCAAGTTTCGTGAAGTTTCGAATCTTTTGATTGAGTTTCGGATCAAAATCCACTGATTTGCTTCGTACCGACTCAGTTGGTCGACTGGGTCAGTAGACCAACCAATCGACCAAGCAAGTCAGTAGCTCTGTTTTTCGCTCGATTTGATTCGTTTGCTCTCCAATCTTTTAGGCTTCTTTCCTGATGTTGTATCTATGATTGCCGAGGGTTTATTTGATAGGTTTGGAACCTCTCTCTTTGATCTTTGGATAATCATCAACGCTAATTAAGGTAAGGACAATTATCTTCATAATGACATAGATTGCGTGTATGTTAGTTTTTGATTTCGGAAACTCTTAGATATGATACTGATATTGTACTTTTTATTTATGATGTACTACTGTAAGTACAGTAGCACTTTACTTATGTTTTCTCTTTCATTATTCAAGTATATATATGTATGCTTACTCATGTATGTTGTTAATGAATACTTTTACATATTCTTTTATGTGATGAGATGTCGGTTATGTATGATGTGATTGATCTGAGAATGTGATTGATTAGGTATGATTTGGGATTGGGGAATGTCCTTTTGACATTTCTGTCCTTGGACATCGGAGGGAATAGTATGGGATGTTCTCCGAAGATGCCCATCGACACTTTCCCGGATTATTGAATGTCATAACTAGGGCTGTCTAGCAGTGTTTGGCTAGGATGTCCCCGTTATATCAGACCCGATTTGGAAGGGTATTGAGACCGAACAACCCGTGGTAGCAATGGGGTTCATGGGCGCTCAAGACTGGTAACCAATCCGTGAGAGGACATGAATCACATTGTGGATACCTGAAAAGGGCCATTTATTGGTAGGGTTGCATATAGTAGACTTGGGCTCATGGGCGCTCAAGACCGGTAACCAACACGTGAGGGGACATGAGAGCTTCCCGTCTATTATATGTGGATGATCAATAGGATTGATGAGTCTGTAGTCAGGGACTATGCTGACTCTAGTGTGAAGGATACCGGAAAGGATCGCTAGGGGCGAGGAATGGACATATCTGGAACTGAGTTGATATGAATGAGTAGATGACATGCATTGGGCTAGGCTTAACCTTGACATGCGCCAGTATTAGACCAATGGTGATGTAAGAGAGCGGTGACCTAACCCCCAGCCATGGTTTGTCCCGAGGGATGAAGGACCCACTACCAATCGGCGTTGTGAGATGAGACCTTCCTAAAGAAGTATGGTGCTATGACTTAAAGCATGTCTGCCTATAGAGACCAGCATACATAGAGTTTAGATGCATACACACATTGTCTGATTCATATTGCATTGCATTGCATTTTGTTTCGTTCTACAGCATGTTATTTATGTTGTTATGATTTAACTTGCCTTATTGAGTTCATTCGAACTCACTCCTTTTTGTGCAACCTCTTGTGTTAGATTCCTCTACAGGTAATAATTACTATGAAGGGCAATATGAAGAAGCACTAGTTGAAGAAGCGTACTACACACAAGGTGCTGGCTACCCACGAGCGATCACTTTGCGTACTACGATTAGACCTAATGTGGAGTGGGAATGTCTTAGTTGGATTGATGAAGTCCACTATTTTGAAGACGCTATCTATAGAGTAGAAGACTCTTAGTTTAGTTTGATTTCCATTCCTTTTCTTTCTTTTGAGAACATTTGTATTTCTTTTAGACTTACGTGCTACATTTCCGATGTAACTGTGGAGTGAGATTCCGCCTCACTCTACTCATTTTTTATGTTTACATCTGGTATCATTTTTCCACTCTGATTATATTGTTATTCATTTCCTTGTTTGGATCTTTTATTTGTAATATTTACACATTGATTATATCTGTTCATGATTATGTTATTGCTTATGTGGGAGGATGATTTCCTCGATACTTGATCTTCGGGGCTGTGGATCACACACTCGGGTATGCCAGATAGGGTACCAGCTAGGTGGATGTGACAGATTGTGTTTGAGTTTGGCCAAAGATGTTCTATAGCTCAACAAACTAAGCGTGCCAAGCTTCGGCAAAGGACGATAGTCTTGCGAAGATAGGGCATATCTAGGAAGACCATCTTAATTTGTTTTGAAGCATAGAATTATATCGGTTAAGGAAAAGCATTGGGGATTCAAAATCCCAAAAGATCTTCACGTATTCATAGTTAAAGTTTTTGCATTAATTAACAGATTTAGTTTAAATTTAGTTTGTTGAATTCAATCTTAGTAACTTAGCCTTTTAGTTCCCCATAGTTCAACCCTGTACTTTCTGCTAGCTAGATTAGTATAGGATTTTATTTTTGATTGGTTAGCGACACAATCACCTTCTGTTGGTGGCTCCTATCAAGATATCTATGACCACGATGTTGCTCATCCCTATGATTATAATCTTGGGTGGCACATGTGAAATGACTCTCCCAGTGTATTTGAGTGGGGGCTGCTGTGTCTCTGGTAGTGGAACATGAAAATACTCTTCAAGGCCTCCGCCGCTACCACCACCACCACCACCACCATCATCATCCCTCGCAGACTGACTAGGAGCGAGTGTGTCATCAGGATTGTCATCTTGCCGCTCCTGCGTTCCTGGTGCCATCATCCAATCCTCATCAAAAGTAGCAGCTAGCTCTACATGTGCTTGCACATCTTGAGAGGCCATAAACTCATCCACATCAACCCCTGCAACTCGAGCTAGCTCTGGGTCAGGCCTCCATTCAGGTTGGTCCAACACCGGCTCACCCCTGTCAAATATCCATTGAGTGAGGGGATCTTGGTCATTTGCGCCTACCTTAAATATATCATCGAGATCGATGTACTGTGCACTATTCTCAGCCTGCTCCTTGATATGTTGTGTCTTCAACCTCATATTGTAGTGACAAAACACTAGATCATTTAGGCGCTGACTTCCCACAAGTTCCTCCTCTTGAAGTGGATCATGTTGATTGTACAATTCCTCTCACATCTAGAGGCAGAGCACGTCTGAGACAAGATGCTAATTGCCAATCTTCGAAGGTTTGAAGCATTGTTGCCATAGAGATACCACCACTCGGCTGCATTATCACAAAAAACATTAAGCTAGAAACTTAGAACTTCAATACTTAACATCAAATCAACTTATCTACAAAAAATAATGCATTTATGCATCTAAAGATCTAAGTATCTAACTTGGATCACTGGTTTCATTGCCCCGTACAACAACATCTCCACTAAAGGACCAAAATGCGTCCTTTAAACAACTTGATCTGCAATAGTACTATAATTTGTATTGATTGGTTAGCTAAATTCTTTAAACAATAAATACAAGTTTTAATTGTCTAAAATTCCCGATGTCTCACCTCGTTGTGGCAAAATGATTCGGGCATCGGATCTGGCTCCAACCCCGAAATCACCTGTAATAGTGCATCCAACAAGTTTGTGTCCAACCCAAATGTTCACTATATTGATATCTAGGGTTTAGAAAATAGGCTGCACAATTAAAAAAGCTTATAGTTAGAAGTTAGAGCTAGGATTGAATGAATTACCAATACCTACAACTACAAGTCAACAACCCACAATATTTACTTATCGGCCCTATGCAGGGGATACATCAGATGAGCAATCCATCACGCATTCACAATATCCAAGAAAGCCCAATGCCCTCTAGGGTTTGCCGCCTCTATAGCAACCTTCATACGGTCAAGGGTTGCATACAAGTGGGGCATAGTGGGTCCCCTCAAGGAAGAGTCCACCATACGCAAGACCTTTATAATAGGCTTTAAGATCTGCAACACCATAGTAACATTTCTCCAGAATTCATCAGATGATACTGTGTTTTGTTAGTCTTGCTAAATTATCACAAACTCATTAAGTCAATAGACAGTAGATAACTAGATATATAAGATAATCATAGACTCATAGTATAAGAATTTGTAAGATGAAATAGTAGATTGTTATCTTACTTGGATCCAACCCAATCTAACTACTCCTGGGATGAAAACGTGGATCTGAGGCCCGACTTCTTCTCCTGCATACTACTCAAGGCGACAAAATTCCTCGCGAATATTGTCCAACCAAGTCGCACCAACTCACCTCTACATGATCTCCTCATCATGGCCAAAGCAGTGTTATGATTGTAGAAGAAGTTGGTTACTTGTCCTTCAACATTAGGTCGATAGAATGAGCTGCCCAAGGTGTTCAAAAAAGATGACAGTCTGGTGAACTCATCAACACTTCACCGGCCTTCTTGAAGTTGGAGCCATTGTCAATGACAATTTGCACCACATTCTTCCTCCCAACATCATCTATCACATCCTATAGGAGACCCATGATATATCTATGGTCTTTTGTATGACTAGTAGCATCCACTGATTTCAAGAAAATGGTTCTCCTTCACATTACACCATAAAGTTGATGATGGACTTTCTCGTCGGGCCGGTCCATCCATAAAAAATTATGGTGCATCCATATGTATCTCAGAAGGGTTTCATACTGTTTATATATTGCTGCAGCTCTTCCTTCTCCTCACTTTGATTGTTCCTTCTCCTCACTTTGATATTGCCTTTTTTTACCTTTTTGGCCATACCTTTCCATGCACCATAAATCTTGGGCTACTTGGCCCCCTTCTTCTTGGAAATATCAGGATCTTGCTCCATGATTGGGTCCCCACGACGTGGATAATCAGATGGTGCTGGACCTGATGTATGAGGGCCCCTCAGACTTTGTGATCTACCAAACATGCCAAATACACCACCCCTCCCCTAGATTCAGATGGTCTAGCCCCTGCAACCTTAAAGGGACTAGCTCCTAAAGCTCTAGCTTTGGCCATATCTTGCTCTTAATGGTGCAATTTCCTGCTCTTTGCCATGGCCCATCACGTGTCCCTCTCCTCCTAATCTCTTGCCACATCAATAGAATCAACATCCTGATCATCATCTAAATCATCTCTATATGATGATGGTCCCCACACTGCATCATCTAGTGCTTTGTTTACTCTCCTCTGATCATCTTCTCCTTCCCCTTCGCTTTATGTAAATCCCAAATCACTACATTTGGATGGGCTTATGTGCATGTGGTCACATCCTTTGAACCCCTGGTGATGTGACCCTTAAACCTGCTGATGCCACCTGAGTAGATTCTTTTCCCACAAATATTACATTGTGTTTTATTCTTATCTCCATCAATAGCCACACAATATTGCCATGCTGGGTCAGTCCTCCCTCCTGCTGCTGGTCTCTCAGACTATCCCTGTGATCGTGGCTGTCTTCGTCCACCCTGTGAAGAACCTGCTCCCCTCTGACTACCACTAGCAGACATGATGATTGTTACATTCAAAATGATTGCATGTCACTGAACAACACCAAAATAATTTTCTCTACACAAATAAACAATCATGTATGAATATTGAGTGTATGATGTAAATATGTAATCATGTACCTAAGTATAAGTGTATAACTATGTAAGCGTATAACTACTAACTAGCAATTCTTCATTTTATTTTTAAATATAAAATAAATTTTTACAATTTTTTCGGCATAAAAAATAGGCTGCCCATATCAAAACTGGCGATGAAGTCACATGGGCAACACAGCCAACACTTGAGAAATACTTATTTTCAAAACATTTTTTTCCATTTCCCCCTGTTTTCTCCATTTTATTTTTATAATTATTGATATTTTTATTAATATTGTAATATTTTTTGAAAAATAAAATAATTATTTATTGGGTGGAAAAATATTTCGACCCTGTAAGTCCATAGATAAGCTCATGGAGTTCCACATATGTTTTTTCTATCATCATTCAACATTTATATCAGTTAAAAAGTAATCATTTTCAGTGTTAAAAATATAATTTTTTACTCACAAAATAAAAATAAAAATTACTTTGCGAAAAATATTCTGACTCCGTGAGCTCATAGATCGGCTCATGATATTCAACAAACTTTAATTTCATAACCATCCAACAACATTATGGCATGCATTTTGTCAAAAATTAGTTGGAGAAGAATGGTTACCTGTGAGAATGTAAAAATTCGCAAATCTATGCAAATTTCCTCCTGATCGACAAAAACAACGTGATATCCGACAATAATGAAGCAAGATGTACTCATAGATGTTGAAGATCGGACCAAAATATGGTGAAAAGTGCAAGAAATGAGAGAGAGAGAGAGAGAGAGAGAGAGAGAGAGAGAGAGAGAGAGAGAGAGAGAGAGAGAGAGAGAGAGAGAGAGAGGCTTTGGAGAAGTTTGGAGAGGAGAGAGAAATTAAAAAAATGAGAGAGAAATTCGGTTGAAAATTCGACCGAAATTCTTATTTATCAACGACACTAGGCAATATATCGTTGAGAAATTGTCGACACTTTGCAAGTGTCGTGTTGTTGGGGGGAATCGTGTCACCCCCCAATGACAGGGCTATATATCACCCTGTGTTGGTGATATATCGCCGACACTTTGTACAATGATTATATCTAAACAAACAAACTAGAATTTAAATGAATTAAGAACATAATTATAAAATAGAACAAAAAACTAGATTGACAAAGTGTAAGTTCAATTAATAGTAATTTTAATGCAGAATTGATCCCTGACAATGACATAAAAAACGTTTTGCATTTGTACTCGCAAGTGCATGGGGTTACCTAAGTACTGTAAAAGTAAGAGGGTTGCCATTCCTACGAGGATAAAAAAGAACAAATTCATGAAACTAACTCCAAAACACCTTTAATTATCTACTCGAATGAATTATCAAGAATTAGTTGAGCTACTGGTTAAACTAACAAAACAAGAAGGAAATAACAAAATCTCTAACAAAAACACAAATTAGTGAACAAAATCACCGGGGTTTCGATTAATCAAACATGATATAGTTTACTGATCTATTCCCCCCTTTCTCATACAACCAATTTAATCTCCACCCTTACTGACAATATTTTATAAATTAGATTATCTCGTCTATTACACATGAGGATCCCTAATATATCAAGTCCCCTACCAATTACTCATATGTGATCAATTTGAACATGTTGAATTGAACACAAGAAGTCCAAAACAAAGTCGAACAAACCACCTAACCTATTATGCATTAGATGTAATTTGCTATTCTTCAATCCTAGGTCTAGCATGCATTCCTCATTGTTACATGAATGAAACACACCACGAAATTCATGAATATTGGCTAGACATTCAGACATTAAGAATAAAATTGAAGAAAACAAGAGGGAGAATTGAATTATATGAAAGGAGAATAAAATAAAAAAAACGTATCTCATGTAAGGATAACCCTAGCAACAGAAATTTAGAAAATTGTAGAGGAAGAAGGGAAACATCACTCTAGGATTGAAGAAGAAAAGAACTCCAGCAATAGCCTCTCTCCAAATTTGTCCTTTGCAGCAATGCTGTTCTCTTTTTCCTCCTCAAGCAGCCTTTTCCACCAAAAACACATTTTTGGCTGGAGCCTCTTTCCTTTTTATAAGCTAGTCTCCTAGATTGGTAGGACTCTTTGACTCAACCTAATACAAATAATTTCCAAAATCCAAGCCAACCTTAACCAAGGAAACTAATGGTCTAGTGGTTAGGACGTTTGATTCTAAATTGACCTTTTTGTGTATGGGTCCCGTTAGTGGACTATAAATTAATATTGGGTCCCCTTAGTGTAATATATTATGTGAGGGTCCCAACTAGATTAACATTGTTAGCCATTGATAAGTGTTTCTCAAATTTCAAACCTAGAAGGACCAAAATGCCCCTCAAGTTGTTTAATGACCAAAATAGCCCCCAACTAGATATCATATTTTCATTCTTATGCCACCGATCCTAATACCCAAAGAGCCGTGGCTTTCGATTTTGACGCACCACACTCACCTCTAGAAGTCTCAACAATAACTCAATGCTGGTCTACGAAGTTGTTGTAGCAGTTAGGCCCACCAAAAATGGCTTTAATGAGCTCATGAGGGTTGGAGGCATCCTTTGCAAACCAGTTTGTGAAGCTTATGGCACAACTTACCTTGGTATTATGCAGCAGCACTGACACAAGTGAGTTTTGCCTGAAATCCACCATGTAAGACTTCCCTTCTGGGTTCTTAATTTTTGAGTAGATAGTCGATCTGTTGCTTGGAAAAAGACTAAAGCTTGTCACATACAATGTATTCACTCCATCTCTCATGTGAATCAACCCTCTTCAAACCACCCAAAATAATTCAATTATGCAAGCTTCAAGGTCTTTCTCACTCTCTTTCTATCTTGGTTGTATGGACTTTTTTGGATGCATATAACATATAAAATTCTCTTTTTGAAGTTGGCAAAAGATTTTTCCACTGCAGAAGAAAAAGATATCAAAGGCAGTCAGAAAAGCAAAAAACCCTCTTTGAATTAACCTTTATGCAATTGCATATCTAAAATAGGGAGAGAGGAAGAAAATTTATGTGAAATACCCTATGATCCTAACCCTTAAATCCTTATTGTAGGTCCAAGAACCTGGAGTGTGGGTAGAAGGCTACTGTGGGTCCATCCAGGTAGGGACTATTGGATTGGAATCAGAACCAATGGAAATGGATGGAGATGATGCTGAGTTGGGAGTTCTATCTGAGTTTGGAAGGAGATCTAATTAGACATTGATGGATTTGGTGGATGGATCAAGTGTTCATTGATGACACATGTAGAAGGTCTTGAAAATCAGGTAAGACCCTTTCGAGTGTAGACTAGGAGCTAGAGCAAAGCCATGGGCTTTCTGGGCCTTGATTTTTCTTTTGGAACTATGTTCTAGGGGCTAGTCGATTGGCTTGGTTGCCCTAGGCGACCAACCTAGTTCCGGGTGGAAAAAGGCAATTTTGGAAATTTAGATTTTCAAGGCTCTATTTAATGTGTTTTCGTTCTAAAATGTGTCTTTTTGATCTATAGCCATCAGAGGACATCAGAGCTGTCTGAGAGAGCTCAGCGAAGGTGAAAGGTAGGGTGGAGATCTGCTGAAAAGCTTTCTGTGCGGCAAGTAACTTTCTCTAAGGTTAGTACGCATCCCCATTCTTTCTAATTCTCTTTTGTGATTGATTTCTTCTACTGTTTAGACCTAGTAGGAGCCTTCTAGTTACTGTATCAACCTATTTTATCTCTTTTCTTTGCCCTAGAGTGAATCCCCATTCATTATGATTCATCAATGATTCTTCCGGATTGATTTCGGGAAAGACCTAACTTAGGATTCGCTAGGTTTTCATTTCTTTTGCATTGTTGAATGCTTAAATCATGTTAGATCATGCTCTAGTATTATTTCAAAATTTTCTATGTGTTTTTGGAGTAGTTTAGAACCCAATTTGGAGAACTACAGACAATATGAGTCAATTCTGTCTGTACTCAGAGACTGGTTGATTGGCCTGGTCTCCCTCGGCGACCAGCCCAAGCGACCAGTACCCCTCTGGTCGATTGCTCTGGTTGCCCCAAGCAACCCACTCAACCAACAACTCCCTGCAGTGTTGGTTTTTGTTTCTCTTTTCGATATAGGACTTCTAGGGTTATTTCTAACTTTGAACGAACATGTTTTTAGATTTTTTTGGGAACCATGAACAAACCCTATGAGTATCTTTTGAAGTAAGCTGAGGACGTTCACTTGTATATAATCATTGTCACTTTCTTATTTGATATGAGACTTGCATATTGATACACATGCTACTGTTCTTAGACTTAGGAAAAATGTTTATGTTCTAAAATTACAGAATACAAGTGGATTGTTATTGATATTGATGTGTGGATCAAACTTGAGGCATTATGGACTTGAATTAGTTTGTGGATTTTGAATGTTGATTTGAACCTTTTACTTCTTTGTGGGAGGTTGTTGTATGTTCTGAATGTGAATTGGGGAATACTTATCTGGGTACTCTTGGCTTGGGATACAATGGTGGTGGTATGGGACACTGTCTTCTGATGTCCCTAGCACTTTTCACATTCCTGTTTGCCATGACTAGGAGGTCTAGAAGAGTATGGTTAGGTACCTTATCATATCACACCCTATCAGTGTGGGTATTGATGCCAAGTGACCCATGTTAGCAATGTGGGGTGGTGGGCACTCAAGACTGGTAACCAACCTGTGAGACAACACAACCACATTGTGGGGGCCATTCATTGGTAGGGTTGCATAAAATAGGCTTGGGCTCATGGACGCTCAAGACAGTTAACCAACCCGTGAGAGGTCATGAGAGTTTTTTTCCCCAGTATATATGGATGACCAATAGGGTTAAGAGGAGGCATGGTTTGAGTTGGTTGGAGCCATAGGATACATTTACTCTAGTATAGGAGGATACTAAGCCAAGAGTGTGAGATGCATGAGGGGAAGTATCTGAACCTAGGTTGATGTGATTGAGTAGTTGACCTGCATTGGGCTAGGTATATCCTTGACACGCGCTAGTTCTCATGCCAATGGTGTATGAGAGAGTAGGTGACCTAAACTTAGCCATGGTGATAGTCTAAGAGGGATGGTTTTACCCCTTATCCAAGATCTCAAGATTGATAACCAACTAGTGAGAGATCATAGTGACAAGTCCTACCCAGAGGAGGTTGGTGTTGTATCTTAATGTATGTCTACCATATAGAGACTAGCATCAATTAGAGTATAGTAACATTGTTGCATTCACTTCATATCATGATACATTATATGATGTTTTGATTTAAACAATGAATATGGTTATATGCTTGTGAACTACTTGCTGAGTTTTTTTGAGCTCACCCTTTGGGGAATTTGTTGCTTTAGATTTTATTGCAAATAGAGATGCCGTGTATCAAGATAATGAAGCACATGTAACAGACCAGTACAATGTACAAGATTTTGGGGACTATGATGCACACGGTGACTAATGTTTATGTTATGACTGTGTGTACCAGGATTAGTGCAACTCGTGAGTTGGTTAACAACATTCGTGAAAAAGAGACTTGGGAGATTCGTAGTTACATTTTGCTTAAGGACACTTACTTTTTTTTTCTTTCTTTTTTTCCCTTAGGAGTTTTGTCTATGCTTTCCTTTCTAGTTGCTTGTTTTAGTTTTGACATCAGTTTCACACTCTATTTTGGTTTTGAGATCCTTGTTATTTGATTTACCTCTTTATTATTATATATAATGTTGATTTATTCTTGCTCATGATTGGTCTATTGTGTGGAATGGTATGTGATTGTCTGAGACTTGATCTTGTGACTGTGGATCACTCTTCGGGTATTAGGGTGGATGTGACAATTTATTACTTAGGTGAGGAGGACTTGGGCTCCTGGATACTTGAGATCCAGTTGAACTCAGCAATGCTTGCACTGATGACTCTTCCATTAAGAGTGAAAGTATGACTTCAGGAGGTAAGTGTGGTGCCTAAGAATCAAAGTCATTGTCGCAGGTATTAGGTTCGACGGCATAAGAATGAAAATATGATATGTAGAGGGTTATTTTGGTTCTTAAACAACTTGAGGGGTATTTTTGTCCTTCTAGGTTTTGAAATTTGAAAACACTTAATGGTGGTGAAGGGTGTAAGTGTTGGAGCCTACACATAGCATATTGCACTAAGGGGACCCAACATTAGTTTATGGTCTACGAAAAGGACCTAGGTGTAAAACACTCTTCTAAAATAACTTGAGTTCGAATCTTAGTGGAACCTCCCTTTTCTTGGAAATTAAATTATAATTCTGAGTAGGCTTTCCAATTTGGAGTAGATATGAAGTGGGAAGGTTAAAAAAAAAGGAAACTTTTAGTTTGTGATGTTCCTTAGGATTCTCTTGGCTGATTTTTTTCAAATGCCCATAATGCCCTTGGTGATTTCTGAATTTCTTCAAATACCCATAATGCCTTACCAAACTTCGGCAAGGAGTAGATCAGATTGAGGGTCTGAGACAGGCAGAAGTTTTAGATCAGGAAAGGCCCCAAGGAGCAAGATCCCAAGAACACAAAATGGAAATGGGGTCATCCTTAAGTGAGTGTTTTTAATCGCTTGTCTAGGATAAGGTAGATATAAGACCTCCTAAGACGGCCCTTAGGTGGTGAGGACCAAGGGCATAAGGAGAAAGCCATTGAGAAGGGAAGGGATGATAAAGATCAGGAGATCCGAATAGATTTGCAATCAGATCTTGGACACCATGTCTTCAACATTTGTAGTACCCTATTGGGAAAGTGTTAGGTCTCCGTATCATGATTGTCTGGAGATGATTAGCTAGATCAGTGGATGGCTAAAGTTGAAAGAAAGTTGGACAATCGGGATTAGGATGATGACTTCGATGTTGTGGATCAGGAACATTTCTCATAGGAAATAATGAGTGTCCCTCTCTTGCCAAACTTCGTCATGCCGATCGTCTTCCTGTTCGAAGGTAAGAGCAATCCGCTGGAGCATTATTAGTTACTTTAAATTGGTGATGGCAGTTATTGGCTAGGAAGACGAGCCAAAGACTTATGTAGCTCTACTTAAAAGGTACCAAAAGTAGGCAACAATCTCTGAGATAATAGTAGCTTGGAGAGAAATAACCAAAGGTGAGAAGGATAAGAAAACCAATGGAGACCAAGGTAGAATCTCCAGCGGAAAAACCAATAAGAATGGGTGGTGAAGGTATAGGTCCTTTGACCAAGAGACCTATATTCCATTGAACATGAAACTATCAAAGACTCTGATGCAAGTTTTGGACAAGAAGGTTTTGAAGTGGCTAGGGAAACTCCATTCCTAGCTGAAGGATTGGAACATGAAAAAGTATCGCCAATTCCGTAAGGAATGTGGTCATCACACACATATCGTAACTTTAAGATGGAGATTGAAAAGCTCACCTAAGAAGGACAACTCGGGTAGTACATGAAAAGGCCATGCTATGGCAGTGAGAAATCACTAGCCAAGAAGCATGAAAGGTAGAGGTTGAGGAGCCTAGAACTAATTGAGAAGAGACCAGAGAAGAAGAAGGAGAATCAAGAGGCTACCCCAATCTACACCATCCTAGGAGGACCAACCAAGGAGTCAATAAAGAAGGCTAAGCATTAACAACGCCACATGATGATGCAATTGATAAAAGTCAAGCTGGCTAACTGAGAAGTGTATCGGGTGTTGGTGGACACTGGATCATCAACCGATCTCTTGTCATATGATGCATTCAGAAAGCTCAAACTTGAGGATTAAATGATGACATCCTAGAGTACACACTTGTATGGGTTTTCTGGTTCATCAACAGTTGTTGAGGGCCCAATCTAGCTTGACCTAAGATTTGAGACATCTCCAAGGGATGCAGTGGTCCAATCCACATTCATGGTTGTTTGGGATCTATCCGTGATAACGTGACACTCGAGAGACCCACGCTAAGTGCCCTGGGAGCGGTGGTCTCCTAAAGCACATGAAGTTAAAATTCTAAATAGAAGTTGGGGTCGGGGAATGCTCATCTGACCATGTGTCCTGATAGTACTATGTTGATTACTTGAAGCCAAAAAGGCGATCTGAGAGACCAGGAAATACAGTGACCATTAAAGTCAGATGATTGAGATAAAGAAGCCATGCAAAGAATAGAATTGGTCAAGAAACTTTAATGAATACCATTGCACCCAGACTTCATCAAAGGGGGGGACAATGATCATCATGCAGCCAAAGGAATTCATGAAGGAGTTGATCAAGTTCCTACAAAGTAACCTAGACATTCGCTTGGTCGGTTGAAGAAAATTCTGGAATTGACAAGAAGGAGGTTGAGCATAAGTTGTGGATTAGAGAAGATGCAATCCCAATCACTCAAAGAAGGTGAAACCTTTTGCTCAAAAAACATGAAGCAATCCGAAAAGAGGTGGAGAAATTTTAGCAATCTGGGTTGATCAAGCCGATCGAGTGCCTGACATGGTTGGCCAATGTGGTGATGGTCAATAAAGCCAACGGGAAGTGGAAAATGTGTATTGACCACATAGATCTTAACAAGGCATGCCCAAAAGATTGTTATTGGCTTCCCTAGATAGATCTTCTAATCGAAGCAACAACTAGCCACGAGGTGCTAAGCTTTATGGATGCTTACTTGAGATACAATCAGATCTTTATGGATATAAAGGGCAAGAAGCACACTACATTTATGATAGACTGAGAGAGCTACTACTATAAAGTAATGTTGTTTGGGCTAAAGAATGTTGGGGAACTTCCTAGAGGGTGGTAAAAGGTTAGAGAGAGTTAAAAAGGTGAAACGTGTGCTCCATAGCTGTCGTGACATATTTTCTTCCCCATCTTGGTTTATCACTACAATTTTTTCACTCATTCTTCTTATGGCGACTCCTTCAAATTCAACAGTTCCTCCATCATAGATTTTGGCGATTACCATTTACCATATTATCTACAACCTTCTGACACTCTAGGTGTTACTCTCATCACTCAAGTCCTCACTAGCGACAATTATCATACTTGGTGGCCGGTTGTGCGGATGGCTCTCTCTTCCAAGAATAAAGTTGGTTCTATTACTTGCACTTTATCAAAATCTTCATCCCATGTTCCGCGATCAATGCCTAGATTAGGTGCAATGACATGGTCTTATCTTTGTTATTGAATATTATTTCTCTAGAATTATTATCTTTTGTGGCTTTTATTGATACAACATATGACCTTTAGAAGGATCTGGCGGAGCGTTTCATTGAAGGGAATGCCACTCACATATATAACTTGAAGCAGACCATTAGTAATCATGCTCAAGGTCAACCTTCTATTTCAATCTATTTTAACAAATTAAAGGCTCTTTGGGATGAATCGGCTTCAATTTCCATCATTTCACAATGTTCTTGTGGGGCCTAAAAGAATTGACAATGTCACAACAAAGAGAGAAAGTGTTTCAATTCTTAGTTGGTTTTAATGATAGTTACTCTATTATTAGCAGCTAGATTTTGGCCATTGCACCACTTCCACATATAATTACAGTGTTTTCATAGTTCTTCAAGAAAAGAGACAACAAGAATTATGGATTACTCATTTTTTTGTGCCTACTCATCCAAATGCCACAGCCCTCACGGCTACTAGCAATAATTATAGTTGTACAAGTCATTCTTTTGGCACTCATTAAATGTAATCATTGTGGACATGAAGGCTCGCTGTTTTAAACTTCATGGTTTCACTCCGAAAGTGATTGCTTCAATTTCCTCCTCATCCACTGCTGCAACTTCTACAGTGGCTTCCAACCCTAGTCCATCTATCACCGCCGAACTGGACCAACAATTTATGCAATTTGTCAATAATGGAACACTGAACCTTCTACCTATCTATTTGGTGGTCTTTCATATTTTCATCTCATTGAATTATTGATATAGGTGCAACCGATCATATAACTCACTCTTTGAATCTTTTAAATAATAATTTTTCTTATGCACATTTTGACCCATTCGATTACCCAATGGTTCATCCATCCCTGTGATTCACAAAGGGATTGCTTACTTATCTTCTTCTATCCAACTTCATTATGTGCCTTATGTTCCTGATTTTCATTATAATCTATTGTTCGTTAGTAAACTCACAAAATCTATGCATTGTGTTGTCATTTCCCCCCTGATTTTTGTGTGTTTCCAAGACCTCACCACAAAACAGGTGATTGGGATTGGTGAACAACACGCTGGTCTTTACTTTTATCATCCTCATGGCCATTTTCTCCTTTTGTTTCCCACATTACACATAATTTTGACATGTGGCATTGGCGATTAGGACATCCTTTCTCATTTTCCCCACAATTTTTTATCTCGAAATGTTTCTTATGTTACCATTTTCCATAAAGATCATGATATTTGTCCTTTTGCTAAACAATCACATTTACCCTTTCCAATGCATGTTAAATGGGATTAGTTGTCCTTTTCTCTTTTACATTGTGATATTTGGGAGATTTTTCTATTGCTCATTATGATTATTCTCAGCATACTTGAATTTTTCTTATGCATCACAAGTTTGAAACTCAATGTCTTCTTAAAGATTCTATTGCCATTGTAAAAATACAATTTAATTATCTTGTCAAGAAAATTCGTACTGATAATGATCTTGCATTTCTTTCTCTCTCTCTTCTCTTACTTTAATAAGTTGGGAATAATTCATGAATATGGTTGTGTTGGCACTCCTCAACAAAATGGAGTTGTTGAACAAAAACATAGGCATATCCTTGAAGCTGCTCGAGCTTTATTTTCAAGCAAATTTACCTTTAACATTTTGTTTGAGGGGAGGGGGTGGATTATATTCCATTTTACTTCATTAATCGTCTTATGGCTCCCTTGTTAAAGGTTAAACCCCCAATGAGCTTGTGACTGGCATTTCACCTAAGCATTCTAATCTTCGTATTTTTGGTAGTTTATGTTATGCCAAGAATTTAACCCCTAATCAATCTAAGTTTTATCCATGTGCCATCTCGGGCATTTTTGTTGGATATCCATATGGGTAAAAGGCATATTGTACAACCCTACCACTTACAAGATATTCGGTAAGAGGGTGTTATTTTTCATGAGATAATATTTCCATGCTAGCATGCTACCTTTTCCCAACGCACCCTATCTTTGCACTCCTCTTCTCCACCTGTCCTTCCTTATCCTGCCATTGATGATCATGTGTCACCTCCTAATACTACACCATCACCCCCTTTAATAGGATCACATTTTGATGATTCAAGAGTTCCTATTCGTCGTAGTACTCATCTTACCGAACCTCCTCTTCACCTCCAAGACTATTAGTACAATGTTGCTTCTCTCCCTTCTTGTCCTTATCCTCTCAACAATTATCTCTCTTATTCGGGTTTTTCTCCTACTCATTCTGTTTTTCTTTCTCATATTTTTACTAATTGTGGACCCCGTACCTTTGTTGAGGCTTTCCAAAATCTCAAAAGGTGTGCTACCATCCTTCAAAGAGTTGCCACCGTCCATATTTATTTTCTTATGATTCATTGGTTTTGGGTTGTACAAACAGTTAAGTTCATAGTTTCCTTCCATATGGAACTCCATTTTTTTGTTCTTGGGGATCACTAATCATTGTTATGAGTTGCAGAAAAAGTTCTAATGATATTGCTAGTGGAGAAAATGAACTTAAGTTCACCCAGGAAGGGTTTTGAAGTATGGTTGTCTTCCCAAAGTCAATTTCTCCTCTGTAGTTCTAGGAGCAAAAGATGATGAACGTAATTATTAAGAAGATAATGGCTGAAAAGACACCGTGGGTACAATTGTTAATTTCATATCTTATGAATGGTCAAACAAGAGGAAGCAGATTGTATCTTTGTTACATGAGCTCTCAAAATCTGAACTTCCGTGTGAAAAAAATTGATTCTGTTGGTGAAGAATCCTTACATTAGTTGGGATGACAAACAACAACTTAGAGGATGTTTGCATTGTTGATAAAGCAGAAACACCCTAAAGAATTTGGAATAACCTTTCCTTACATGTATCCTTGAAAGCTCTAAATGACGGTTTTAGGAAGTGATTCAAGGAACATGCAATAAAGATTGCACCTACCAACTGTGTCACCTGTACAGCCAACAGAGGCAAGGTGTAGTCATTGTGGCTGATAGCATATCCATGCAAAAGAATGAATAAATGATTTGGGGAAACATGATTTGGAGAGAGGATACATGTCTACCATAGCCAGATGATCTGCAACAATGTAGACAATATCCATACAATCGGTTGGATTGATTTCGGAAGTCTCTATTCTCAAGTTTTGAGGAAGTTTCCATGATTTTTAGGTCTGTCTAAATCAAAAGAATATGTGATATACGTTTGCTCTTGAAGTGGGTTTATATGATTATCGAAAAGGGCTTGGTTTTGATATCCATGATTACGAGAATCTTTGAATTAATAGATTCTCAATTCCATGCCTACTGGATTATTAGAGAGAGGTTTGTCGTTGATGGTTTACTAGAGACCACAGTTAAAGAAGGAAAACATAGGTCTTCAGGAGACTTTGAACCATTAGGCCATTTTAGTTGCAATAAAATTAACAGTAAGCGGCAGCAATCAAACGTTGGATGTACTTGTAAAGTTTGGGCCATCAGTGGTGATACACAGTGAGGGTTCTAAACCTTTGTGGCATTACATGTTGGTTTCCACCAACTGCATGTGTACTGAAGATAGATTCGGAGCAATGAGGGTAATAATCTACAAAAAATATATGAGAAACTGGCATAAGTGTGTCGAACGCCTGTTACGATCATGCACATGAGGTTATGCAAACCCTCCAGGTTAACCGATCTATTTAGGTTATGTTAAATCCACAATTGGTCAGGCTTAAGTAGCTGTGAATGATGTAGTACAATACATGTGATGATGTAGTACAATACATCTGATCAAATTCAATTAGTATTGTGTGTGTTGTGGTTATAACTTACCCACGAAGGACATATCAATAGAGTATGTCTATTGAATTTTAAGCGTGGTAAACCCAAATTGTAGGGGTTTATGTCATTATGGAAATGCATAAAACATGGTGAATCTCTTCTCAAAAGACAACTTTGGTAAGATAAGTGACTTTTACTTGAAAAGAAAATCCCATATGCTTCTTATGCTTTTGGGACCCCACCTTGAATTAAAGGCCATATGTTTAGACTTGTGACGTGGAATTCATTTTGAGTTAATATAAATTCCACTGAGCAATAAACTAGTTTATTGTTTTGTAAGATCGCTAAAGCCAAAGACACAAGGCTAAGGAAAGAATGAAAGATATGCAATGATAATCATGTCTAAATTAGAAAAATATTTACATGAAAGTAAATGACATGAAAAGTGGAGGCATAAAGACATTAGGTATTTGATGCATAGCTCTTTCATGAGTAGATATTCTATCTTAAATATATATGTCAAGTGAGGCTAACAAAACACTGCTAATAATCTGGAGTCAAGGAATATTTGACTAGATACTGCGTAAAGCCTTAAATAACTAATGTGATGTAATTTGGAGGAATGAACTATGAAAGCCTGTCCAAGGTCATGTGATTGACACCCAACTTATGTGAAAATGTTTCAATCCTGAATTAGGTTTAAAGGATAAACAACGAAATCATTAATGACTTGAAAAGTACTACTAAAGTTCATTCTAATATTTGAAGTAAAGTAGAACCATCACAATGAAAGAGGTTGACCAATTGGCTCTTAATTAGCCAAAACCTACAAAATGTGGGTGTGTGTTAATTGTGGTGCACATTGGCTGACCTAAGTAGATATGGGAAGTAAGGTCGCTTTCCAATGAGAATTGTATAGGTGAATTTCTAAACATCCATGAGACTGAGATCTGAAATAAGGTCTATTCACTTTTAGAGGAAAAAAGTCCAAAAGAAAAGTTTTATATAAAAGGTTTTATCTCGTAAAATGGACCAATAGGATATAGCTGATGAGCTTTTCAACTATATATTGAGGAAGGTTCAACAAGTCTGACTTCACTCGTTCTCAGACCAAGTGTAGATTCAAGTCCGGAAGACACCTTTAACAACGTGTCATATTGTTTCTAATATGTTCACCAATTTACTGTTTTTTTTTCCCCTCAAAACTTTTAAATTTTGGGGGGGGGGGGGGGATTGTTTTAATTTCATGGTTTTCTTTGAAAAATTCAAAATTCATTTTGTTAAATGGTTGGGTCTTTTCCAAATAGACACTTAGGTAGCCTATATGTGTCTCTTTTGGGAAGCTAGTTTGGGGGCTAACAAGCACGCCTTAAGGGAAGAGATGTGTTTTTGGAGACAATCTATGGTGGTGCCTAACTACCTACTACTCTCCTATATAAAGGTGGGAGGGGTTGTCTTTTGCACTCGAATACGTTTGAGAAGCTTTGTTGGTTTCTTTTTTTTCTTTTCTTTTTTCTTTCATTTAAACTGTATCATCAAAATAGATTGGTGAATGTAATTTTCGGATCCCTTAATCCATTAATTACTGAGTGCACCATCTATGATGGAGGGTTGATGATTTTGGGGGTTAAGACACACTCAAAACCCATGTGCAACACTATTTGGGGCGTTTAAATACTTAAAAGAAAGTGTTGGCCAGCACAGCGTGTCTCTACTCTGCCAATTTTTGTTCGTGTATCACTAGATGGAGGTGTGTAATTGTGCTTTTCACAAGGAGGTTGTTCATGCGTTGAAACAGATAAGTTCTCTAACTTATTATTCTACTTTATTTGTTTTATACAATTTCCATTGATACATTATATTTTCAACAAAAAAAGGCTGAAAAATATAAAAAGTAATCATTGATAGAGGGCAGTCTTTTATTTTTATTTTTTCATTTTCATTTTCATTTCTTTTCATGCAAAGTTAAAAACCCACTGAAATCATGAGGACATAATTGTAAATGTATAAAGTTCTATAAGATTTACTTCTATTTTTCACCATGTTGCTCAGACATTGCTCATCTTCTTTTTATTTTATTATTATTATTATTATTTTTTTGTAGTTGGTGAGTTTATATTGGGGGGGGGGGGATATTACTAATATAGGTGCCACCGGATGGGTTTGACCTTTCTTCCATGGTTATTTTTGTCTCTCAATTTCACTGTCTTACACTCTCTCATCTTCTATTGGAGTGTTTAAAACATTGATTTATTTATTGCCTAATTTGAAAGCCTTTGATGATTAAATTTAAAATCAACGTTTTACTTTACTTTCTTTTAATCAAGCTTTCCAAGAAAAAGATTTTCTGGTGGAGAGTTGCCTTCTTCCCAAATGAATCCTCTTTTTTGTTCTTATGATTCTCCTTCAGAAAATGTAATGCAAGCAAAACAATGAGTTTGGTGTAGTTGGTTTGAATAACTTGATGTGAAGTTAGGTACGTATTTAAAACAGGGTAGCCTACTTAAAAACGGTAGCTAGCCTTGGGTCTTTATTAGAATCTGAATATTTCCGTGGATTTTGGTTGTTTGTAATGCTGGAAGTTTTCATTCTATAGAGTGTAAGGCATTGATATGGTTGTGTTAGTTTTATGAGTTTGATCCATAGCTCGTATTGGTCTGAGTTTGTGTTTATTTGTTTTAGAGAAAGTAGCTCTTACGACTTTTGCGTATGGAAAGGAGAGAAGTTGCTACAGTGGCGCGAGTTACAATTGCAAGATATGGGAGTGAAGGCACATTTGCCAAAGGGCTTGTTGGGAAGGCAGGAATATGTGGAACAAGTTTAATATTTTTCAGTCTTTTTCATGTTTTTTGCTAAAATGGCTTGCTGGGAAGGCAGGAATATGTGGAACAAGTTTAATATTTTTCAGTCTTTTTCATGTTTTTTGCTAAAACGGCTGAACTTTGGATATTTATGATCTTTTTTTGGGTGGGTCTTTTTAGATCATTACCACTAGATGCTATAACTAATGACAAATTTTTTGAAAGTCTCAAGTTCTTCAAGCAGGTTTAAATCATGTCCTCCTTTTGCGAGTCCAAGCTAAGGAAATTTGGTGTAATGCAAGTCCTTGATCTTCTACCAAATCCTCGCACTAAGACATAGCCATTACATGTTAATATGTTCAAAAATCATTCAGCCATCGGATTCCTGCAAAACAACGTTAGATGTCCGACTTGGCGGTCGGGAAGCCACCTTCGAAGGTTAAGTCAGTAGTTGGAACACCATAGAACCCTGGCTAGTTGAACACCATAGAACCCTGGCTAGTTGCAGAGCTTAATTGGGAGATAGAATGGAAGAAGAACGATTCAATTACCTCTGTTGGGCATAAGGCTTTAGTTTATATAGGATTTACCTCCCTTCCTTGACCGTCGGATTAATCCTCGAGTCTTGTTTGTGACCGTATGATCTTAGGGTTTTACTTCCCTAATCCATGTTATTCCACATTCCTTCCTCGGCACGATCACCTATCCCAATTTTGGTGGGATTATATCTCTTACCATAGCGGTTGGGTCTTCCATAATGGTTAAGTTTCTTCATGCTCAAGTAACCTTTGGGTTAGCTATTTGCTTCGGTCCTGATCGGGACAAACCGACCGACCATGGTTTGACTCGGCTGGTCTATTGTTAATATTTTTACTCATCATAAGCCCCCCAGACCATGCGGTCGAGCTCTTAAGGTCGACCGTGTGGTATATTCCTCTCGAACATGAATTTATTGGCAAGGAAATCGATCAGTCTTTTTTCTCCCGAGCTTTCCAAAAATCACATTGATTGGAAGGTTGTTACGTCTTCTCGAACCGCTGTTGCCATCCAATGATTTCTGAAGTTGTATATTTCTTATGTTCTCTTTTGCTTAACTTTTCGAATCTGGATCACATTCTGTGAGTGTTGGAGCCTTAATGGTCCCGATCCGTTCACAATCACTTATTGTAGTAAATATTGCATGCTTGAGTCAACGATGCCATTCCTCTAACTCGATCCTTTAGAATGGTAGGGAGAAGTCCAAATGTCCTATCGTTCTCCAAACGTCCTAGTTATTGTTCTCACCTACGCAACGATATGTTCCTCGAGCCATATTCGCTTTTCGTAACTCGAGCTGCTAACGCCATGTGGCTCTTTCTCAAACCGCCTTCATCTTGCAGTCGTTGATTATTGGTTTAATCTTATTCGGGAAATTTAGTCGATTGTAACCAAAGCCTTTACTTAGGAATTTCCTGAAAATTCACTAAGTGTTAGAAGGACTCATTCGGGCTTTGTCGAAACCTTTTTGTAAGGTTTCATTCGGTCGTAACCGAAACCTTGTCTTAGTAAGCCTCATTCGGGCAAAGCCGATGCATCGTTGGGAGGTCTCACTTGGGCATAGCCGAAGCCTCGTCTTAGGAAGTCTTATTCGGGCAAAGTTGATGCTTCGTCGGAGGTCTCACTCGGGCATAGCCGAAGCCTTGTCTTAGGAAGTCTCATTCGGCCAAAGCCGATGTTTCGTTGGGAGGTCTCACTTGGGCTTAGCCAAAGCCTCTACTTAGAAAATTCCTAAAAATCTCTCTAAGCGTTTGGAGGTCTTATTTGGGCATAGCCGATGCCTCTACTTAGGACTTCCTAAAAAATTCAAGCGCCGGAGGCTCATTCGGTCATAGCCGGCCCCGGTCCTGAAAATTCACTAGCGTCGAAGGTCTCATTCGGTCATAGACAATGCCTCTTGGGAGGTCTCATTCGGCATAAATCCCACTCACACATAACCATCCACAAATTTCTGAAAATTCTCTAACATAAAATCCCCTAAATCCTAAAAAAGTCGACATTCGTTATAGCCGACCTCTGGAGGTCTCATTTAGTCATAACCGATGCCTCTACTTAGGAATTTCCTGAAAAATTCTCTAAGCATTCGGAGGTCTTATTTGGGCATAGCTGATGCCTCTACTAAGGAATTCCTAAAAAATTCGCTAAGCATTCAGAGGTCTCATTCGGTTATAGCCGATGCCTCTACTTAGGAATTCCTAAAAATTCAGTAAGCGTTCGAAGGTCTCATTCTGTCATAGCCAATGCTTCTTGGGAGGTCTCATTCGGTCGTAACAGATGCCTATTAGGAGGTCTCATAGGAATTTCTTGAAAATTTCTCCAAGCGTTTGGAGGTCTTATTCGGGCATAGCTCATGCCTCTACTTAGGAATTCCTAAATAATTCGCTAAGCGTTCAAAGGTCTCATTTGGTTGTAACCGTTGCCTTTTGGGAGGTCTCATTCGGTTGTAACCGATGCCTCTACTTAGGAATTTCTTGAAAATTTCTCTAAGCGTTTGGAGGTCTTATTCGGGCATAGCCGATGCCTCTACTTAGGAATTCCTAAAAAAGTCGCTAAGCGTTCGGAGGTCTCATTCAGTTATAGTGATGCCTCTACTTAGGAATTCCTAAAAAATTCACTAAGCGTTTGAAGGTCTCATTCAATCATAGCCGATGCCTCTTGGGAGGTCCCATTCGGTCGTAACCGATGCCTCTACTTAGGAATTTCCTAAAAAAATCACTAAGCGTTAGGAGTTGGAAGGAATTAATCGGTCAAAATCAAAGCCTTTTGGATTGATTGTGTTGTATTGCTATAGCCTTCATATGGCCCCTCATTCGAAAGAGGTTTGGTTTCAATAACTTTAATTGCGTTGAAACTTTTTGAGATGTCTTGCATTCCACGATTGGTCCAGCTCTCGATCAATTACTGGATTCTTTAACTCATAGGTGCCCGACCTACTTGCTTGACAATCATATAAGATCCTTCGTTGGAAGGACCTAACCTCTTCTAGTGCCAATCATAATGATAACTCCTGATCATAATGTCCCTATTGAAGGGTCTTAGATTCTGAAGTAAATATATCCATAGCTTGATCATGTATTCAGTTGTAGCCACAGAATGCCCTCTCCTGGATCCGTCAATCGGTAAGCTCCCGATCAGTATTTGGTCCTTGTCGGGTTCATATTGCCCACGTTCTCGGTCATAATCACGTTCATGTTCAACATGATCATTTTTAGACTCTACACGATCATATTCCCTTTTAAAATCAACGACCTGATCACGTTCATTCTTTGACTCCCTATGGTCGCGATTATGTCGGCTATCTTATTCATAATCCCCACGGTCTTAGTCCTTTTCCCACTCTTGAGGACGATCATGGCCTTGATCTCGATCACGATCACAATCATGTTCACAACGATTGCGATCTCCGTTGTATTCTTTCTCCATGTACCTATTCCTATCACTATCTCAAGGGTTTCTTTTTCTCGTGTGTGCATGTGATTGATGAAAACAACCTCTAGGTTTGTTTACCACTTTGTCAATAATCACCTGAACCTTTTAAGTTGTATAGATTCTCCACGAAGGATGCATCACCACCATTGCTAGAGTTGTACAGCCAACCATATGATGAGTAAAAATAATAACAATAGACCAGCCGAGTTGAACCATGGTCGGTCGGCTCGTCCCGGTCAGGACCGAAGCAAATAGCTAACCCAAAGGTTACTTGGGCATGAAGAAACTTAACCATTATGGAAGACCCAAACGCTATGGTAAGAGATATGATCCCACCAAAATCGGGATAGGCGATAGTGCCGAGGAAGAATGTGGAATAACACGGATTAGAGAAGTAAAACCCTAAGATCATACAGTCATAGACAAGACTCATGGATTAATCTGACGGTCAAGGAAGGGAGGTAAATCCTATATAAACTAAAGCCTTATGCCCAACAAGGGTAATTGAATTGTTCTTCTTCCATTCTATCTCTCAATTAAGCTCTGCAACTAGCCAGGGCTCTGTGGTGTTCCAACTACTGACTCAACCTTCGGAGGTGGCTTCCCGACCGCCGAGTCGGCCCACATATGATGTTGTTTTGTAGGAATCCGAGGGCTGAACAATTTTTGGACGCATCATTCGGTGCTATCTATGGGAATGAGCAATAAGCTATGGCTCGATTACAGGAAGAGCATGATGATTCACGGATCCCTGCGAAGTACTGTAGAAATCTGTGATTTTTTTGCTGCCATTTGTGATTTGCTAAAAAATAAAAAAGCAGCAAATCTTCAGAAGGTCTCCTCATCTAACTCGGAAGTGCTTTCGCTAGTCTCAGATTTCAGCTACATGGTTTAGTTTCTCTATTACAACTTACTATTTGATTTGAAAAATCTCATATTCGGTTTCATATTTTACGTTTTGGTTACTTCTGTTTAGTTTTCTTTGAGGTTTGTCTACGTTAAATTGATTCGTGGAAACCTGCAATTCCCACTTATTCTTTTCTCTAATTGCATTTTGATCCTATATATATATATATTAGATATTGATTCTTTGTTTCTGGTTCATGGTCTTGGTTGTCTACTACTGTACTGTGAAACCGAAACCAAAAAAGGATGATTAGCTGATCGGAAACTCTGTGCTTCTCCAAGTAGAAAATGATCACCCAACAGAAAATCCCTGCTATTCTGAACGGCATCTCAATTGGCATTTTTTCTTTAATATATTCAAGTACCAGATGATTTTACAGGGCCTTACACAAAGACATTGAAATTCAATCATTTGATGTCACTCAACATACAAGCCTATCGTATTAACTTACCTTTTGAAGTTTTTGATTACAGATCTAGTTCCCATGGCATGATTTAATTGCAAGCACAGGATGGCCTGAACTGTTTGTGGACAAGACTAGTACATATTGGAATGAGCCGTTATTGATGGCAATAGATCTAGCTTCTCTTTTGTCCGACTCTGGCTTCAACAATTAGCCTACATTATGATGGAGGGGAGCCCAAGCAATATGGTGGTGATTAGGTCAATCAGATACCTCCTACATTACTCCTTGGGATTTGCCTTAAACATGCCTTCTCTATCAAAAGAGATGTGGGCATCTGGAGAAGTAAAGCATGAAAATTGAAAATGGTGCAACCATATGACATATTCTTGTCAGATCCTCATGTTTCTGCATCGGGAGTCATTGGGCTGCAGCTTCATTGTCACATCCACCCAGCCGGTACCCTATCTGGCATACCCGGGAATGTGATCCACAGTCCAAGGATCAAGAATCGAGGGATCATGCCTCCCACATATGCGATAACACAATCATGAACAATAATAATCAAGGTAAAAACAACAAATAATAGATATTATGAATAAGATAAGATTCAATAAATCAGAGTGCGGAAAATAGATAATGTCAATGTATAAGTGTGATCATAAAGATGAGAGAATAAGTGAAATTCACTCTCTCAAAGCAGCGGAAATGAAGTAATAATCAAATTAGTTACCATCCCATGTTTTAACAAGTAATCCAGAGAAAGTTAATTACATATCCAGTTGTTCCATAATAAACCAGGGAAATGGGGCACTGGACTAGGGTTTCTTCTATCCTAATGACCATCTCTTCATAGGTGTGGATGAAGAAAGCTCAGCTCTGCCGCTCCCGCACTATCGTGGGGCTAACCCTGGTACGAAGAGTAATTCTCTTCGGCAATAAAACTCTGATCTTCACTGAAGCTACCACCCGGAAGGTAGTATGCGGGATCAAAATCCGTCTCGAAGAAGGTGCCATCAGAGTCTTCGGTACCTGCAGGATAATCTAACAACATTTGCACAAAAGGAATGAGTTTGAAGAACTCAGCAAGGTAGTTATTCCATAATTTAAAATCATACATATATAAAACATAACATAATGCAATGTGATATGAAACATATGATGCAAATATGATTCTAACTCTATGAATGCTAGTCTCTATGGTAGACATGCTTTAAGTCATAGCACCATACTTCTTTGGGTAGTCAGTCACTCTCCCTCAACCCATTCCGTATCTTGGGAATGTCGTGGTAATTGGGTAAAGTCCTCTCAAACCATAGTAGGGGAATCGGTTATCGCTCTCTCACATTACCATTTGGTATAAGTATTGGCGCATGTCATAGTAAAGCCTAGCCCAATGCAAGTCATCTACTCAGTCGTATCAAGTCAGATCTAGATACGTCCATTCCACGCCCCAGGCGATCCTTTCCGGTATCCTTCACACTAGAGTCAGCGAAATCCCAGATTACAGACTCATCAACCCTATTGGTCATCCACAAATAGTAAACGGGAAGCTCTCACGTCCTCTCACGGATTGCTTACCAATCTTGAGTGCCCGTGAGCCCAAGTCTAGCTATTTGCAACCCTACCAATAAATGGCCCCTTTCGGGTATCCGTAGCATGGTATATGTTCCCTACCGGGTTGGTTACCGGTCTTGAGCACCCATCAAACCATACACTACCACGAGTCGTTCGGTCTCAATGCCCTTCCGATTCGGGTCTGACACGACAAGGACAATCCTATGTATGTCATCCAATAACCCGGGAAAGTGTCGATAGGCACCTTCGGAGAATATCCCATACTATTCCCTCCGATGCTCAAGGACAGAAGTGTCAATAGGACACTCCCCAATCCCAAGTTATACGTAGGCAATCACATATTCAAGTTCATCATTTTTCCATGCATTCAATACATCTTCATGATAAAAGTTAAATCATAGTATTGAAATGATTCATCATAGACACAAGTAATCAAGACTAATAAATTAATATGACAAGAGTATATGAATCGCAATACTACTATCCTAACACGTGTATAATAGTCTTATAATAATTAAAAGCAATCAAGAGATTATATTCCTTAAGTATGAGCACAAATCACAAGTTTATGACCTATATGTTTATGGAGATAACCATCCTTACCTTAGGTTGAGTTGATGATGAATTGAGAATTACAAAGAAATGGTCCAAAAGAAGTGTTAAGACCCTAAACAAACATCAATAATAAGTTAGAGAAGAAATCAGGAAGATCGGATGTTAAACGGGTCAAAACTGGCTAAGGTTGCTGTCAGCAACAACTTTGGTCGATGGTCTTTGGTCGATGGCATCGACCAAAGAGGATCGACCAAAACTTCTTTGGGACAGAATAGTGGATTTTTGGGGTTTTGATCCGAAATTGGTTTTCCGGGGTTCGGATCAGTCCGGAACTTGGAGGAATGCTTAAGAACAGTATGAGGACACTACAAATCAAGGAATTAACATAATCCAATGGTCTAAATAGAAAGCTCCAAATTGGGCTACCAAGTTCAAGAGACAAGCATCACAGCATGAATTGGAATTGATTGCATTGACATAGAAAAGGCATGCATTAGCTAAGGGAACTTATAGAAATTCGATTAGAATCATATGCTAGTGATAAACATGTACATAGCATACTATACAACTTAGTTATGTACAAAATGACATAATATTAAGAGGAAAATCAAAGAATGCATATGCTATGCTTGAGATGGGGGCATAGCATCAATAGATAGCTAAGAGGATCATAGGTTAAGCAAAAGTGGACACTTGGAGTGATGGTTGCAAGGTTGCAGCACCATCTCCAAGGTCTCAACAGCAAAAGAGGAATAGAAAAGAATAGAAAAGATAGAATAGAGAGTGGAATGATGAATCATACCTTGTAGTTGTAGATGGAGACAAGAAACAATGATTAACAATGAGTTTTGGTGGAGTATCCTTCACAAATGCCTAGGAGTTGCTTTGGGAAGCTCCCCCCCCATGTTCTTAGGACTGAAAATGATTGCAATAGGGCTCAAAACACGAGGCTAGTATAAATAGAGTAGGGAATATTCCAAAGAATCATTAACTTGGCTGACTGGGAAACTTTGGTTGATGGTCCTTGGTCGATGGCATCGACCAAAGAGGATCGACAAAAATATAAATCAACAGAAAAGTCAGGTTTAGTTCAGCAACTTCACATAGGGTTTTGAAGGGCTATACAAGGTCAAATTGAGTGGGATTTTCTTCTACAATTCAATCAAGAAGTCTAGTTTTGTGGAATACCTTTGGATTGTGCATGGGAGGTTATTAGGTACTTCAACTAAATCATTCTTCTCCGATGCGCAGACTTTCATTAAACACCGACAATGTACTCAAGCAATGGGTATCATCGTCAATGTCCATGGGCTCGGTCTCCGACTCATAATTATCAATCAAAAGGGTCCATAAGTCTCTTCTACCACCGCTTCGGGTCTTCGGACCTAAATACAACAGTGGATCCGGGTTAGGGTCAGGGTTAGAATAGGGCTGGATATTACATTCATAGTTGATGAGGATACTAATACGGCATTTTTTTCATGCTACCACTGTACAGCAAAGGCAGTGCAACAAAATTCTAAAACTCAGAAATTCACAAGGAGAGTGGACTGCAGACCTAACTGAAATCAAACAGCTGTTAACTTCTCACTTTACCTTAGCTTTCACATCTGAAGAAATAGACACCATGGCTCTTGAGAGAATTCTTCTTGCTACTCAGCCGGTTGTGACAGAAGAAATGAATGCAAAACTATGCCAGCTTCCCACACCGGATGAAATAAAGGATGCCTTATTTGCTATGAGTCCTTCGAAGTCCCCTGGTCCTGATGGCCTCCCACCAATATTCTTTCAAAGGCTTTGGGATTCCACCGGCCCCTCTTTAACTAACTTTGTTATTGAGTTCTTTTCTACAGGTGCAATGGATCCTAAAATGAATGTCTCATATATATGTCTCCTCCGTAAAAAATGAATGTCTCATATATATGTCTCCTCCGTAAGGTACCTGTGCCTGAATCCGCAAACCAGTTTCGCCCTATTAGTTTGGGTAGGGTGGCAGCAAAAGTTATATAAAAAATTATAGCTCAAAGACTACAAGAGATACTGTCAGTGATTATCAGTCCTTACCAATCTGCCTTCATACCTTCTTGCCAAATCTCAGATAATATCTTCATGGTGCATGAATTGTTCCATTACATCAAGAAAGGAAAAAAGGCAAAAAGAAGTTTTTGGGGATAAAGCTTGACATGAAGAAGGCGTATGATAGGGTGGAGTTGTCACACCCTGCCCGCCGGCCTCGGTTACCTGCCCGACAACCCGTGGGTGAGATCCGTCACAGGATCCACAGTTTTAGTCTATCAATAATAATAAATACAAATACATGTAATCAAGAGCAAGAATAGAGCAATAATTAATAAAAGGTTACAGGAGTCCAAATACTCCAATAAATATCCAAGAAATAGCCAAAGGAAAGAATCAAGAATCAAATGTAATATCGAGTTCAGTGGAAGCAAAACAAATAAACTAAATAATCTTCTCTTTGGTTTTCTTTTCTAAATCTAAAAACTAGCTTTCTAAATTAGCAAGTAAAGATGTCCTCCAATCTTTCTTCACACGATCATCAAAATTCTGGGAATCTACCTCTGTCGGCCATCAATGGGTTGCTAAAAGTGCACACAAGCATCTTCAGGAGGCTCCATGCTCTGCAAGTCCATGTACCACTGTCTGTCTCACATCAGCTTCATATGAGAAGGCTCTTTCGTATGAATCATCTCCAACTTCCGACGTTGAGCCACCATCTGTACAACTCATATAATATATACAATGAAAGGAGTGAGTTCTAACGAACTCAGTAAGGAGAACAGACAATTCTCATATATATGTCAATACAATCCACGAATGCATATATGAAATGATATGGATGATATGCAGAAATATGAATGCTACTAATATCTAACTATGCAAGTCTCTAATAGCTGACATGCTTTAAGATATACACCAGCTCTCCTCTGGGTTAGTCTCATCACTCTGATCCGGCAAGGACTGGTTACCTCTGTAGGGATCTTGGGCTAAAAGGGAAAGTCCACACCTGGCTCTCAAACCATGGCTGGGGTTAAGTCAACACTCTCTCACCACGACCATTGGCAATGAGTACTGGCGCATGTCGGGGTTTCTAATCCAATGCAAGTCATAATGGTAACATACTATATGGAGTCCAGATACTTCCCCTATGGCACCAACCAACTCGGTTCAGTATCCTTCGCAACCTAGGAGTGAGAACCCTCACGGACTGGCTACCACTATTGGACTCCACTCCTTAATCCTATGGTCATCCACATATTATTGGGGCGGATGCTCTCATGACTCCTCGCGACACCCGGTCCGCTCCTTGGACGTCCATGAGCCCAACCCTAACATATGCAACCCTACCATTGCATGACCAACAGTGGATCACTGAGTCTCTACACGGACTGGTTACCGCTGTAGGATGAAACAGAGTCACGTCACCATTGTCACGGGTCACCCGTCTTCAATTCCCCTGCTGAAAGGGTAATAGCATGTGGGGTACCTAGCCATGCAATTCTAGACTCTCCTAAGTATGTCATCAAGTAATTATGATAGTGCTAGAGGCATCAGTGAGCATGTGTCCCATACCACTGCCCTCTGATATCTCCAGCCAAGATATTCCAATGGGATACCTCCTCCATCACAACTACACTACATCACTCTTTATCATACCATGAACAGTTGTGCAATATTATAAAAGATGAAGTACATCAAAGAACACCACTAACAGCAAGTATACAATAAGATTCACATGCTTTATACAATTACAGCAAGTTACATGATCAAAGAATAGTAAATAGAACAGCTGAATCATCATGTATATGTAATTGCATATAAATAAGAATGCATGTCCTTACCTGTAATTTAGTAGAAGTCCTCTAACTTGCAATCCAAAAACTATTATAAGACTTTTATTTGAAACAGAGAACACCTAGGCATAGGGTTACAAGAATGTATAAGAGTCAAGAGTCAAAACAATTCAAAAATCAAAAGTACACAGTCACTGGAAACCAGCCGGTTGCTTGTGGTGGTTGCTTAAGTTAAGCGACCTCCACAAGCGACCGCCCCTGTTTCAGACAGTTTCCAACTCCGAAAATCGGACTTTTATCATCCGATTTCAATCCGTTTTGGGATGATCTTAGTCCGAATTTCAAGCTTAATAGGTCTAGAACAAGGGGGTAACAAGAAACCCTAAAATTAACAAAGATTTATTACCCAAATCATTCCCGTTGATGGGATCCATCCATTAAACAAATGTAGGGATTCGTTTCTGGACAGGATCTCATTAAGAACATTGAAAAGGGAGATACAACAAATCAATTGGGTAACCACTAACAAAATGGGGATGGGTTCATATCAATCAGAGTTTAAAAAGAAGAGAATAGAAGATGGATATTCATTACCTTAATCAGAATCACCAAGAATAGAAGGAAAAAGGTTCCAGATCATTAACATCACTTCGCCCACCTTTTAGCACGTTTCCCACTGCCGCCTAATCGCCCAAAATAGCAATCCCGAACATAATAATGCGTTAATAGGGCGAGGGATGCTATTTATAACGAATAGGGGGCAAAATAGGGTATTTTCCTGCAAGCACTGCAAGCAGAGCCGGGCGGTTGCTTAAGGCGGTCGCTTGGTTTAATCAACCGCCACTAGCAACCGCCCCCAAGTATATTGCTATACAAGGGTGCTTTGCTCAAGGAGTTGAAACCCAAATACAACCTAGCCCTAAACAACACATGGGGGATGTCTTACCTTCATTCCGGACATCTCCAAACACCACATGCCTTCTACCGGAGATCCAACTTCCCAGTAAGGCAGATTCTTCAACAAGAGAATCCAGATCCATGGGTTTTGGATATGGATCATGGACTCCTATCTGGACACTCCCCAAAATTAATCTAACTAGACCTTCGGGTTCTCGGACCTACAATACGGATCCCGGGTTAGAAAAACGGGGGTTGTTACATTCCTCCCCCCTTAAAAGAAATTTCGTCCCCGAAATTGCAACGTATCTGTAAGTCCAAAAAGCTGGGGATACTTGGTCCACATCTCACCTTCTTTTTCCCATGAAGCTTCCTCAAAAGAGAGATTCTTCCATCTGATCTTCACCAAAGGTGTAGTCCGATTCCTCAAATACTTATCCTTCAGGTCAAAAATTTTATCCGGCTCTTCATCATACGTCAAATCCACACTCAAGCCTTTCAATTCATGCTGGAGCAATTGCTCTGCGCTTGCCAAGCACTGTCTTAGCATAGACACATGGAAAATATCATGCACACCAGCAAGAGATGGAGGCAGAGCCAACCTGAAAGCTATTGGTCCAACCTTCTCAGCAATCTCAAAGGGACCAAAATACCTAGGGCTGAGCTTTCCTTTGATATTGAAACACATGACTCCCTTCATCGGCGAAACCTTCAAGAATGCACGCTCACCAACTTGTAATCCCAACTCTGTCCTTCTATAATCTGCATAAGTCTTCTGTCGAGGTTGGGCAATTTGATCCTTTCTCTAATCATATCCACCATAGTACCTGTGGTTTTGATTAGATCAGGGCCAAGAACACGCCTTTCCCCAACTTCATCCCAATACAGAGGAGTTCTACAAGTCTTTCCATACAAAGCTTTAAACGAGGCCATTTCAATTGAAGATTGGTAGCTATTATTGTAAACAAACTCCACCAAGGCTAGGTGATCATCCCAATTACCACTCATATCTATGACGCACGCTCTAAGCATATTGTTCCAAAATTTGTATGGTCTTTTACGATTGTCCATCGGTCTACGGATGATGAGCAGTACTCAAATTCAACTGTATTCCCAAGGCTTTCTGCAGACTTCCAAAAACGCGAGGTGAACCTTAGATCCCTATTTGACACAATTACAACAGGCAAACCATGCAATTCTCACCACATTGTCAACACACAGCCTAGCCAACTTGTCCATGGTAGGTGATCTTCATTGGAAAGAAGGAGAAAAAAAATGAGCCGATTTGGTCAATCGGTCCACTACCACCCACACTGAGTCATTCCCTTTGCTGGTTCAGGGTAGATCTGTGACAAAGTCCATAGCAATGTCTTCCCACTTCCAACTAGGTACTGGAAGAGGCTGCAGAAGGCCAGACGAAGGCTGCCGGACAGCTTTCACATGTTGACAAGTTCCACACTTAGCAATGAAGTCTTCCACATCATTCTTCATGCCAGTCATCCAAAAATATCCTTTCATATCATGGTACATCTTCACACTTCCAGGATGAATAGTAAAGATGGACTGATGAGCATTAGTCAAGATTTTGCTTCTGAGGTCATCAATAGTAGGAACACAAACTCTTTCTCTAAAAACAAGAGCACCATCAAAGGCTAGGGGAAAATCTTCCACGTCCTTAGTCTTCGAAGTGATCAAGTCAATCTTCTTCTTCAATTCCAGATCAGTCGACTGCAAAGCAACAATTCAGTTTCTCAAACTCGGTCGAACTGACACAGCTGCCAAAACATCAACAGAACCTTTTGACACAATCTCAAGTCCAAATCTAACAATGGAGAACAATAAGGCTTATTGAGAGATGTCAGATCTACACTTCCTCGATTATTCTTTCTACTCAAAGCATCAGCAACCATATTAGCTTTTCCTGGATGATATTGAATATCACAATCATAGTCCTTCACTAGTTCTAGCCAACTTCTCTGTCTCATATTCAACTCCTTTTGAGTAAAGAAATACTTGAGACTCTTGTGGTTAGTGAAAATAGATATCTTTTCACCATACAGATAGTGACGCCAGACCTTCAAAGCAAAAACCACAACTACCAATTCCAAATCGTGAGTAGGATAGTTATGCTCGTAGTTCTTCAACTACTTAGAAGCATAAGCTACAACCTTCCCATGCTGCATCAAAACACAACCCAAACCACCTTAGAGTCATCGGTATACACTGTCAAACCTCTAGAGTCATCTGGTACTGTCAACACCGGAGCGGTAGTCAACTTCTTCTTGAGTTCTTGAAAACTCTCTTCACAGACTTCATTCCACTCACACTTGATTCCCATCCTGGTAAGCTTCGTCATAGGGGCTGATGATTTAGAGAAATTCTCAACAAAGTGCCTATAATAGCTAGCCATACCAAGGAAACTTCGAATCTCGGTGACTGACTTGGGCCTGACCCAATCTGCCACAACCTTCACCTTCGGAGGATCAACTTTAATACCATCAGCAGAAACAATGTGACCCAAGAACATAACTTTAGGTAACCAAAAGTCACATTTACTGAACTTGGCAAACAACTTCTTCTCTCTCAAACACCGCAGACCAAAACTCAAATGCACAACATGTTCTTCTTTGCTCTTTGAATAAATCAGAATGTCATCAATAATTACAATGATAAACTTATCTAAGACATCCTGAAATACTCGGTTCATCAGATCCATGAATGCTTCCGGTGCATTAGTAAGACCAAAAGGCATAACTCGGAATTCATAATGCCCATATCTAGTCCTAAATGCATTCCTGCAGACATCACTGGACTTCACTCTTAACTGATGATACCCAGATCTCAGATCGATCTTCGAAAACACAGAGGCACCTTTCAACTGATCAAACAAGTCGTCGATCCTAGGAAGAGGATATTTATTTTTAATCGTCAACTTGTTCAATTCCCGATAGTCTATGCACATTCGCATACTACCGTCCTTCTTCTTCACAAACAACACCGGGGCTCCCCAAGGCAAAACACTGGGTTGGATAAACCCTTTGCTTGACAAATCACTTAACTGAGTCTGAAGTTCCTTCAACTCAGTCGGAGCCATCCGATACGGAGCTTTCGACACAGGAACTGCTCCAGGAATTAGATCAATTGAAAACTCTAACTCCCTCTTTGGAGGCAAACCAGACAAATCATCAGGGAAAACATCAGGAAAGTCCCTGACAACTTCAATATCAGACAACCATTTCACACCTTCCGAGACATCCACAGAAGAGGAAAGAAGTCCAACATCCTTAGTCCACTGCCTTACTTTCATAGTCGCAGCCACTATCTTCTTGCTCAACTTCTCTTGACTACCTTGATACTCAAACGGACTATCATCCTTAGGATGAAACAGTACCTTCACAAAGGATAACTACGCCATACTTAGATAACCAATCCATTCCAAGTATCACATCAAAATCAGACATGTCCAACTTGATCAAACGGGTTTCTAGGGTTCTACCAGCAATAACGACATAACAAGATTCAACCACTTCATCTAATCTAACAACAGATTTGGTAGGAGTACTAATAACTAGTCCTCTTTCCAACTTTGCAAGTGTAACAGGAATATGACTCACAAAAGAAGATGCTATGAATGAATGCGATGCACTAGTATCAAATAATACGAAAGCAGAGGTAGATGATACTGAAATAATCCCTGTCACAACATCGTGATTTGTCTCAGATTCTGAACCAACAACACTGAACACTTTTCTAGTGGGAACATTCGAAGCAGGCTTCAAAGCTGACACCTGAGAACTTGGCTTTTGAGTGCAGTTACAAGAATAATGACCCGACTTCCCACTGTTAAAGCAGATCAAATCCCTACCACTCACAGGAGCTGCTGAAGAAGGATATGCAGGTCTCTGGTTACTAACCACTGGGCGAGGGTTAGCATATATCGGTCCAGTACCCTGACTACCTACAACAAGACGCACCGATGCACCACTAGAACCATAGCTCGAAGCAGAGCTAAAACTGGAACTAGCTCCTCTAGGCGAAACGTAGGGGCAGTATAAGGAGCAGGCCTAGAGAATCTCCGGTTACGGTCACCCAAATGATTCCTGTTCGCAACAGAACGCTGGAGCAGATAATTCTCTCTCTCATTATCTTCTACCTTCTTTGCATTTTCTACCATCTCAGCATAATCCACAATCGGATGAATTGCCAGGTAAGTCTTCAGTGACGGCCTCAAACCTTTGAAGAACTTCTTTGCCTTCTCACGATCACCTTTGAAAGCAGCAGGGGCAAAGTAAAACAATTCTTCAAACTTCTTCTGGTACTCTAGAACAGTACTAGGTCCTTGCGTGAGTGCCATAAACTCAGCTTCTTTAGCATCTCTCACAGACTCGGGGAAATAATTCTTACAAAAAGCTTCCTAAAATATTTCTCAAGAGATACCACCAGCAGGAACATCAACTTCAGGGACAGCCCTACCTCTATTCCAACTAGAGGAGGCACCAAGGTTCCTTCTTTCAACCATTCTAATAATCCAAAACAAAAGGTTGAAAATCCACGAAAAATTTCATTCATTCAAACTCACACTTCCAGCATGTCTTACACACTTAACTCAACTGCACAGACCATTGAAATCCAAACAAAGCTTCAAAAATCAAATATTCTCAAAAATTGCCAAAACAACAAAATTTGCCTTGCTTGAAAAACAGCTTAAAGGGCCCACTTTCTCTATTCCAAACTCATTTCTATCTTTACCAACTTCAAGTTTGGCTCTAGGGAAAAGGGTTCTAGGGCTCCTAGGGTTTCCAAGACTCTCAAGTGGCTTCATCAACATCACACAACTTCCTTTGATCATCAAACACAAGGTAGCCTTCATTCTCACTTCTCTTTCCTTTCAATTTCCATTTACCTACTACATGATTTTCTTCAAAAATGAGAAATGCTTGCTGTTCTTGGTTAGAAATATGACTAGGGATGTTTAGAAACATGCTCCAACAAATTTCCCAACAAATTTCCCAACAAAATCATGCTCCCATCAACAAGATTTCCCACACTTTGCACCAATTTCACTATTCACCTTAATAAAAATCCAACTTTGCAAACACTTGTCCCATTTTCAAACCAAATGGAATTTTGACACCAAACCACTTCCTACATGACTGATTCACTAAAAGTAACGTGCCTCCACATTCGTTCGGCCAGATTCCAACTTTTGAAAAATCACAAACCCTAGCCCAATAGAGGGTTTCTTCTTCCAAAGTTGCTGAATTTTCACTCCCACACTGCAATTTTGAAAGATTTGCATCAAACAAACCATCCCAGCATGTTTATCCAAGTCTTGTGCACATGCTAGTATGTTCGAATCGCAATTTCGCCAAAATCGAATTTTTTTCAAAAATTACCAAAATGCCCTTCTTCACCAAATATTGCACTGCTTAACTTCCTTTGCTCATGCAATGCAAAACTCAACTTATCTCTTTAGATTTCCAACAAATAACCATGAGGAAAATGCTAGGGGCTAGGAGAGGTAGGCAAAGTGCTAATGCTGTGTCACAAGCAGAGATTATACAAGGGAAAGGAGACAACAGTCCAAACTCCATATGAGGTTCAAGATCAAGATGGAGATGATGATGAAAAGGATCAAGAGGTTCAGAAAGATGAGGAGGAAACTATTCTAGATTGACAGTTTAAGGTTAGAGGTCATTCACATTCAACTTCCGAGGCACCGGGTGTGGTTTCTTAGTTGTTAGCGAAAACTTCCACACAAGAGAGGATGGAGACACTCATACAAACTATAGAAGATCGACTAACACAACTAGAGGAGGAGTGTCGAACTATGAAAGATCAGCTCGATTCTCAGAAACGATTCCCTAGACAGACAGTTCTAGGAATTCCTTTTATGTCATCACAAATGTATTCACTTTCAGACTTGTAAACTTAAGTGATTAGTGAAGTTAAATTTGTATCACTTCAGTTATTGTATATTCTGCTTTTCTTTTGTTGCATTAATAATTGTTCAATGTTTAGTTATGACTCATAACTCATAACGACCACTCACAACCCTTACTCCCAACAACAACTTAAAACAACAACTCCTGACTCAGACTCATATGACAACACATGACGACAACACGACTCAGACTCATATGACGACTTACTCCCGACAACATCTCAAAAAAAACTTACTCACAAAGACAACTCAACTTTAACCCATGACTACAACCCAAGTACAAGTCATAAATTTAATTATTGTGCATTATTCAAACTTGGTGTATTATGCTTTATTTATTCAAGTTTCTAGTCCAAGGTTCTCTATTATTCACCTCTAAGACATTTTGAGTCACTTCTGGATCTATGACTTAGATTGCTCATCCAATACTTGTATTAACTATTATTGACTTCGTAAAACCAGAGCTTTGATACCATCTGTCACACCCCGCCCGCCGGCCTCGGTTACCCGCCTGACAACCCGTGGGTGCGATCCGTCACAGGATCCACAATTTTAGTCTATAAATAATAATAAATACAAATACATGTAATCAAGAGCAAGAATAGAGCAATAATTAATAAAAGGTTACAGGAGTCCAAATACTCCAATAAATATCCAAGAAATAGCCAAAGGAAAGAATCAAGAATCAAATGTAATATCGAGTTCAGCGGAAGCAAAATAAATAAACTAAATAATCTTCTCTTTGGTTTTCTTTTCTAAATCTAAAAACTAGCTTTCTAAATTAGCAAGTAAAGATGTCCTCCAATCTTTCTTCACACGATCATCAAATCCTTGGAATCTGCCTCCATCGGCCATCAATGGGTTGCTAAAAGTGCACACAAGCATCTTCAGGAGGCTCCATGCTCTGCAAGTCCATGTACCACTGTCTGTCTCACATCAGCTTCATATGAGAAGGCTCTTTCATATGAATCATCTCCAACTTCCGACGTTGAGCCACCATCTGTACAACTCATATAATATATACAATGAAAGGAGTGAGTTCTAATGAACTCAGTAAGGAACAGACAATTCTCATATATATGTCAATACAATCCACGAATGCATATATGAAATGATATGGATGATATGCAGAAATATGAATGCTACTAATATCTAACTATGCAAGTCTCTAATAGCTGACATGCTTTAAGATATACACCAGCCCTCCTCTGGGTAAGTCTCATCACTCTGATCCGGCAAGGACTAGTTACCTCTGTAGGGATCCTGGGCAAAAAGGTAAAGTCCACACCTGGCTCTCAAACCATGGCTGGGGGTTAAGTCAACACTCTCTCACCACGACCATTGGCAATGAGTACTGGCGCATGTCGGGTTTCTAATGCAATGCAAGTCATAATGGTAACATACTATATGGAGTCCAGATACTTCCCCTATGGCACCAACCAACTCGGTTCAGTATCTTTCGCAACCTAGGAGTGAGAACCCTCACGGACTGGCTACCGCTATTGGACTCCACTCCTTAACCCTATGGTTATCCACATATTATTGGGGCGGATGCTCTCATGACTCCTCGCGGTCCGCTCCTTGGACCTCCATGAGCCCAACCCTAACATATGCAACCCTACCATTGCATGACCAACAATGGAGTCCAATAGCGGTAGCCAGTCCGTGAGGGTTCTAACTCCTAGGTTGCGAAGGATACTGAACCGAGTTGGTTGGTGCCATGGGGGAAGTATCTGGACTCCATATAGTATGTTATCATTATGACTTGCATTACATTAGAAACCCCGACATGCGCCAGTACTCATTGCCAATGGTCGTGGTGAGAGTGTTGACTTAACCCCCAGCCATGGTTTGAGAGCCAGGTGTGGACTTTCCCTTTTTGCCCAGGATCCCTACAGAGGTAGCCAGTCCTTATCGGATCAGAGTGATGAGACTTACCCAGAGGAGGGCTGGTGTATATCTTAAAGCATGTCAGCTATTAGAGACTTGCATAGTTAGATATTAGTAGCATTCATATTTCTGCATATCATCCATATCATTTCATATATGCATTCATGGATTGTATTGACATATATATGAGAATTGTCTGTTCCTTACTGAGTTCGTTAGAACTCACTCCTTTCATTGTATATATTATATGAGCTGTACAGATGGTGGCTCAATGTCGGAAGTTGGAGATGATTCATATGAAAGAGCCTTCTCATATGAAGTTGATGTGAGACAGACAGTGGTACATGGACTTGCAGAGCATGGAGCCTCCTGAAGATGCTTGTGTGCCCTTTTAGCAACCCATTGATGGCCGACGGAGGCGGATTCCTAGGATTTTGATGATCGTGTGAAGAAAGATTGG